>NC_069507.1:41469115-41639115 GCF_027579735.1 Bombina bombina | reverse complement strand
TCTATCTCTCATCTATCTATCAATCTATCTATTTATCTATCTGTCTTTCATCTATCTATCTATCTATCTATCTATCTATCTATCTGTCTCTTTGTCTGTCTGTCTAGCCACCTGTCTTTCTATCTGTTAACTATCTGTCTATCTCTCATCTATCTATTTATCTATCTATCTATCTATTCATCTATTTATCTATCTATCTCTCTTTCATCTATCTATCTATCTATCTATCTATCTATCTATCTATCTATCTATCTGTCTCTTTGTCTTTCTGTCCATCCACCTGTCTTTCTATCTGTTAACTATCTATCTATCTCTCATCTATCTATCTATCTATCTATCTATTTATCTATCTATCTCTCTTTCATCTATCTATCTGTCTCTTTATCTGTCTGTCTGTCCATCCGCCTGTCTGTCTATCTGTTATCTATGTATCTATCTATGTATCTATCTATCTATCTATCTATCTATCTATCTATCTTTCTATATACCTATCTATCTATCAATCATATATCTATCTATTTATCTGTCTGTCTGCCTATCTATCTATCTGTCTCTTTGTCTGTCTGTCCATCCACCTGTCTTTCTATCTGTTAACTATATATCTATCTCTCATCTATCTATCTATCTATCTATCTATTTATCTATCTATCTTTCATCTATCTATCTATCTATCTATCTATCTATCTATCTATCTATCTATCTGTATCTTTATCTGTCTGTCTGTCCATCCGCCTGCCTGTCTATCTGTTATCTATCTATCAATCATATATCTATTTATCTCTCTTGTCTATCTATCTATCTATCTATCTATCTATCTATCTATCTATCTATCTATCTATCTGTCTATCTGTCCATCTGTCTGTCCATCTGCCTGTCCTATCTATCTATCTATCTATCTATCTATCTATCAATCATATATCTATCTATTTATCTCTCTGTCTGTCTGTTTTTCTGTTTATCCATCTATCTATCTCTCAACTATCTATCTATCTATTATCTGTCTGTCTGTCCATCCGCCTGTCTGTCTGTTATCTATCTATCTATCTATCTATCTATCAATCAATCAATCAATCAATCAATCAATCAATCAATCAAATATCTATCAATTTATCTCTCTGTTTATCTATCATATACTGTATATATATATATATATATATATATATATATATATATATATGTTATCTATTTATCTAGGTATCTATTTATCTATCTATCACTCTTTCATCTATATACTGTATATGTATCTTTGTCTATCTATCTATCTATCTATCTATCTATCTATCTATCTATCTATCTTCTATCAATCATATATCTATTTATCTATCTGTCTATCTATCTCTCATCTATCTATCTATCCATCTATCTATCTATTTATCTATCTCTCTTTCATCTATCCATCTATCTATCTATCTATCTGTCTCTTTGTCTGTCTGTCCATCCACCTGTCTTTCTATCTGTTAACTATCTATCTATCTATCTCTCATCTATCTATCTATCTATCTATCTATTTGTCTGTCTCTCTTTCATCTATATATCTGTCTCTTTATCTGTCTGTCCATTCACCTGTCTGTCTATCTGTTATCTATGTATCTATCTATGTATCTATGTATCTATCTATCTATCTATCTATCTATCTATCTATCAATAAATCATATATCTCTCTATTTATCTCTCTTTCTGTCTGTCTAGCTATCTATCTGTCTCTTTGTCTGTCTGTCTATCCACCTGTCTTTCTATCGGTTAACTATCTATCTATCTATCTCTCATCTATCTATCTATCTATCTATCTATTTATCTATCTCTCTTTCATCTATCTATCTATCTATCTATCTATCTATCTATCTATCTGTCTCTTTATCTGTTTGTCCATCTGCCTGTCTGTCTATCTGTTATCTATCTATCTATCTATCAATCATATATCTATCTATTTATCTATCTGTCTGTCTGTCTGTCTATTCATCTATCTATCTATCTATCTATCTATCTATCTATCTATCTATCTATCTATCTATCTATCTATCTATCTATCTATCTATCTATCTATCTATTATATATATATGTGTTTGTTATCTATCTATCTATCTATCTATCTATCTATCTATCTGTCTGTCTATCCTCCTATCTGTCTATCTGCTATCTATCTATCTATCTATCTATCTATCTATCTATCTATCTATCTATCTGTATGTCTGTCTATCTATCTATCTATCTATCTCTCTTTCATCTATCTATCTATTTCTTTATCTATCTATCTGTTTGTCTGTCCACCTGTCTGTCTATCTATCTGTTATCTATCTATCAATCTATCTATCTGTTATCTCTATCTATCTATCTATCTATCTATCTATCTATCTATCTATCTATCTATCTATCTATTTTATATATATATATATATCTGTTATCTATCTATCTATTTATCTATCTATCTGTCTTTCTGTCTGTCCATCCACCTGTCTGCCTATCTATATGTTATCTATCTATCTATCTATCTATCTATCTATCTATCTATCTATCTATCATCTATCTATATATCTAATTATCTATCAATCATATATCTATCTATTTATCTCTCTGTCTGTCTGTCTATCTATCTATCTATCAATCTATCTATCTATCTATCTATCTATCTATCTATCTATCTATCTATCTGTTATCTATCTGTTATCTATCTCTATCTATCATATATATATATATATATATATATATATATTTATATACAGTATATATGTGTGTGTTATCTCTCTATTTATATGTCTGTCATTCTAGTTTATGTAATAAAAAAACACACTACTTTTAGGAATAAGACTTTGAATAATGTAGGCAAGGGATGTATTGACCACGCAAAAGGATTGGTGAATTCTAGAAATGTTCTTTGTGCAATGTGCACAAATGCCCGCAGTTTAGTAAATAAATTACCTGCACTTACTGCATTAATGATTCAAGATAAATTGTATTTAGTAGCTATAACAGAGACATGGTACAATGACTCTCACGACTGGGAAACAGTCATACCTGGTTACATTTTGTTTAGGAAAAATAGAATAGGAAAAAAAAGGGGGGGGGGGAGTTGCTCTGTACGTGAAAGGAAATATTTAAGTAACTGAAATTGTAGAAACAAATGACATTGTAGAAAGTGTTTGGGTAACTATAGAAACTGAAGGGAAACAGGTGTTTAGAATAGGGGTAGTATGCAGACCACCATTACAGGTAATGTAATTGATGAAATAGCCAAAATTACAATGAAGGGCAATGTTATTGTAGTAGGGGACTTTAATATGCCCAATATAGGGCTCGCTTCCATTGAGTCGTAATTCGGTTTGCGTGCACTCGCAAACCGATAAATATGCTGTCGGAAGCAATATAGTTTATCGACTGTTTCCAATGGCGCGTTATACCTCAATATCGGCAGCTGGACTTCGGCTGCCGAAAAGATCTTCGCGTCCCATAGAAAGTAATAGAAGCCGTTAATCGATAAATTATACCAGGTTTCCAATGAAAACGCAAACCGTTAATATACTGTCGGAGGCTATCGATACATTGAGAAATATTACCCCCAGCTCAACTAGGTGTAAAAGAGGAAAATTGTGCTTTTTGAGACCTATTTTCTATTGAAATTATAAAACTTGCAAATAATGCAAGTGTTTTAATGTAGAAATAAATTGTTATAAGTAATATTTATTGTTGTCTCATGTATAGAAATAGTTGAACTTATATTCTAATAGAAATATCAGTATATATTTAAATATAATAATATATGCAAGAACATATCTACAGAATGCAAACTAGACCTATGCCTAGGGCAGCAATACATATTACTTATATTTATGAAGTGGTAAATATAATTATATTAAAAAATAGTATTTGATTATTAAAAATATGGATAAGTGTATCTTTATTTTTCTTGAGAGGTGATCACCGGTAAGGAGCACGGACGTTAAACGTAAATTCTATAGTGTAAGGTCGTGTTACCTTAGCAACTAATTGATTTTCAAGAAATCCGACATCAGATGGAAGTGGTAACACAACGTTAACTTACAGCTACACGAAAAGAGCGACTGCACGCTATCCGCAAAATATTTCAATGGAAACCTGGTACTAAAATGGAGCTGTAAATTACTTTTAGCTGTCGGCCGATTCGGTAGCTTACGGCTCCATTTTTAACGACTCAATGGAAGCGAGGCCATAGACTGGGAAGAACCTGTTGCCAAATCAACCAAAAGTTAATATATTCTGGAATCTTTACAAGGGGAATCCCTTGAGCAACTAGTAAAAGAACCAACACGTAAAGGAACTGTATTAGATTTAGTACTTACAAACAGTGATATAGTGTCTGAAGTGTTTGTGGTGGGTTTAATATTCAGGCAAAGGTATTGTGCAACCATAACAAAACAAAAGTTTTAGACTTTAGAACAACTGATTTTTCTTCTTAAACGGGAAGAGTCCACAGCTGCATTCATTACTTTTTGGAATTCAGAACCTGGCCACCAGGAGGAGGCAAAGACACCCCAGCCAAAGACTTAAATACTCCTCCCACTTCCCTCATCCCCAGTCTTTCTTTGCCTTTCATCACAGGAGGTTGGCAGCGAAGTGTCAGAAGTTTGAGATAGTCTCTTATGGGGGTAGTACTCTTCTCAATGGGACTGGAGTTTTAAGTAGTCCTCTCAGCCTCTCAGTGAGAGCATGGGTAAAAGAACCCGGAGATGCAGGGAGAGTCTTTCTGTGAAATCATCCCAACTCATATTAACAACTCCTTGGCAATCAGCATTGACGAGTTTCGCTGCCTTCCTTTATTCACTCGAATCCATGTCAGAAGCGAGGCTACTATCTGTCACATTTGAAGGGTTCTTTTATCTTTCTTTCTTTCTTTCTTTCTTTCTTTCTTTCTTTCTTTCTTTCTTTCTATCTATCTATCTATCTATCTATCTCTCATCTATATATCTATCTTTCATCTTTCTTTCTTTCTTTCTTTCTGTCTGTCTGTCTATCTATCTATCTATCTATCTATCTGTTATCTATCTATTTAACTATCGATATCTATTATATTTATATATCAGTTATTTATCTATCTATCTATCATATATCTATCTATCTGTATGTCTGTCCATCTATCTATTTATCTATCTATCTATCTGTTATCTATCTATCTATCTATCTATCTATCTATCTATCTATCTATCTATCTATCTATCTATCGTTTATCTATCTATCTTTTATCTATTCTGTCTGTCTATATCACTGGTTTTCAAACCTGTCCTTAGGCCTCCCCAACAGGCTAGGATTTTAGGATTACCACGGATGACTGCAGGTAACATAACTATCGCCTAGATTACGAGTTTTGCATTAGAGGCTGTGCGGTGCTAACGAGCAGTTTATGCTCACCTCTCAATTACAGACAGCACTGGTATTACGGGTCATTACAAACCCGGCGTTAGCCGCAAAAAAGTGAGCATAGAGCAAAATTTTGCTCCACATCTCACCTCAATACCAGCGCTGCTTACGTTAGCGGTGATCTGGTAAATCGTGCTCGTGCACGATTTCCCCATAGGAATCAATGGGGGAGAGCGGCTGAAAAAAAACCTGCAAAAAGCAGCGTAAAGCTCCTAACGAAGCCCCATTGATTCCTATGGGGAAAATACATTTATGTCTACACCTAACACCCTAACGTGAACCCCGAGTCTAAACACCCCTAATCTTACATTTATTAACCCCTAATCTGCCGCCCCCGACATCGCCGCCACCTGTATTATATTATTAACCCCTTATCTGCCACTCCGGACACCGCCGCCACCTACATTATACTTATGAAACCCTAATCTGCCGCCCCCAACATCGCTGACACCTACATTTTATTTATTAACCCCTACTCTGCCGCCCCAATGTCGTCGCAACCTACCTACATTTATTAACCCCTAATCTGCCGCCCCCAACGTCACCACCACTATAATAAACATATTAACCCCTAAACCTAAGTCAAACCCTAACCCTAACATCCCCTAACTTAAATATAATTTAAATAAATCTAAATAAAAATTACTATTTTATTTACTATTATATTTTACCAATTAACTAAATAATTCCTATTTAAAACTAAATACTTACCTATAAAATAAACCCTAAACTAGCTACAATATAACTAATAGTTACATTGTAGCTAGCTTAGGGTTTATTTTTATTTTACAGGCAACTTTGTATTTATTTTAACTAGGTAGAATAGTTAGTAAATAGTTATTAACTATTTAATAACTACCTAGTTAAAATAAAGACAAATTTACCTGTAAAATAAAACCTAACCTAAATTACAATTACACCTAACACTACACTACAATTAAATTACCTAAATTAAATACAATTAATTAAAATTAAATGAAATTATCTAAAGTACAAACCCCCCCCACTAAATTACAGAAAATAATAAAGAAATTAAAAGATATGTAAACTAATTACACCTAATCTAATCCCCCTAACAAAATAAAAAAAGCCCCCAAAAATAAAAAAAATCCCTACCCTACACTAAATTACAAATAGCCCTTAAAAGGGCCTTTTGGGGGGCATTGTCCCAAAGTAATCAGCTCTTTTACCTGAAAAAAATTACAATCCCCCCCCCCAAAATTAATACCCACCACCCACACAACCAACCCTACTCTAAAACCCACCCAATCCCCCCTTAAAAAAAACCTAACACTAACCCCTTGAAGATCACCTTACCGGGAGACGTCTTCACCCAACCGGGCAGAAGTGGTCCTCCAGACGGGCAGAAGTCTTCATCCAGACGGCATCTTCTATCTTCATCCATCTGGCGCGGAGCAGGTCCATCTTCAAGACATCCGAGCATCCTCTTCTTTCCACGGCCGACGACTGAATGAAGGTTCCTTTAAATGATGTCATCCAAGATGGCGTCCCTTCAATTTCCGATTGGCTGATAGAATTCAATCAGCCAATCGGAATTAAGGTAGAAAAAATCCTATTGGCTGATGCAATCAGCCAATAGGATTGAACTGGCATTCTATTGGCTGATTGGAACAGCCAATAGAATGCCAGCTCAATCCTATTGGCTCATTGGATCAGCCAATAGGATTGAAGTTCAATCCAATTGGCTGATTGCTTTATTGCTTAATTCCGATTGGCTGATAGGATTCTATCAGCCAATTGGAATTGAAGGGACGCCATCTTGGATGACGTCATTTAAAGGAACCTTCATTCAGTCGTCGGCCGTGGAAAGAAGAGGATGCTCCGCGTTGGATGTCTTGAAGATGGACCCGCTCCACGCCGGATGGATGAAGATAGAAGATGGCGTTTGGATGAAGACTTCTGCCTATCTGGAGGACCACTTCTGCCCGGTTGGATGAAGACTTCTGCCCGTCTGGACGACCACTTCTGCCTGGTTGGGTGAAGACGTCTCCCGGTAAGGTGATCTTCAAGGGGTTAGTGTTAGGTTTTTTTAAGGGGGGATTGGGTGGGTTTTAGAGTAGGGTTGGTTGTGGGGGTGGTGGGTTTTAATGTTGGGGGGGAACTGTAATTTTCTTTCAGGTAAAATAGCTGATTACTTTGGGGTAATGCCCCACAAAAGGCCCTTTTAAGGGCTATTTGTAATTTAGTGTAGGGTAGGGCTTTTTTTATTTTGATGGGGGCTTTTTTATTTTGTTAGGGGAATTAGATTAGGTGTAATTAGTTTAAAAATCTTTTAATTTCTTTATTATTTTCTGTAATTTAGTGTTTTTTTTTGTATTTTAGATAATTTTATTTAATTGTAATTAATTGTATTTAATTTAGGTAATCAATTTAATTGTAGTGTAGTGTTAGGTGTAATTGTAACTTAGGTTAGGTTTTATTTTACAGGTAAATTTGTCTTTATTTTAACTAGGTAGTTATTAAATAGTAAATAACTATATACTAACTATTCTACCTAGTTAAAATAAATACAAAGTTGCCTGTAAAATAAAAAATAAACCCTAAGCTAGCTACAATGTAACTATTAGTTATATTGTAGCTAGCTTATGGTTTATTTTATAGGTAAGTATTTAATTTTAAATAGGAATAATTTAGTTAATTGTAGTAATCTTATTTAGATTTATTTAAATTATATTTAAGTTAGGGGGTGTTAGGGTTAGACTTAGGTTTAGGGGTAATAACTTTATTATAATGGCAGCGACGTTGGGGGCGGCAGATTAGGGGTTAATAAATGTAGGTAGGTGGCGGCAATGTTAGGGCCGGCAGATTAGGGGTTAATAATATTTAAATAGTGTTTGCGATGCGGGAGTGTGGCGGTTTAGGGGTTAATATATTTATTATAGTGGGGGCGATGTCCGGTTCGGCAGATTAGGTGTTAAAATATTTATTTTAGTGTTTACGATGTGGGATGGGCCTCGGTTTTAGGGGTTAATAGGTAGTTTATGGGTGTTAGTGTACTTTTTAGCATTTTAGTTAAGAGTTTTATGCTACGGCGTTGTAGTGTAAAACTCTTAACTACTGACTTTTAAATGCGGTACCAGGCTTGACAGGAGAGGGTCTGCTGCTCACTCTTTGTCAGACTCGTAATACCGGCGCTATGCAAGTTCCATTGGATTTGCAGTATTTCCAGTTCAGATATCCTCAATATGTGGCCTGTTAGGGAGATCTGAAGACAGATTAGAAAACCAGTGGTCTATATCTATAAGATTTGTTCATCTATTTATCTATTTATTAGTCAATTTGTTTAATCTGCAGTTGATAAATATCTTCTGGGAAGACAAATGTGTAATACTTGCAGTACCAAAGTCTGTTTGTTTGATGACTTAATAAAAGTCATTTGTTTTTAGACGTTTGCTAATTTTTTTTTTTTTTTTTTTGCATTCATCATGTATAGATAAATTATGATCAGTCCCTTTAATGATTGAATGAACAAACTAATGCACATGACTAAACATTTGTCACATCATGGGGTTAAACGTTTCCTCTAAAGTCCAGTACTAGCACCAGTCACTACTTTATTTTACACTACTTTATTTTAATGTTTAAGATACTGTCTAGATGCTCATTTACTGCCCTGAAAATATTTTCTATAGGAAATAGAAGAGATGTTAATAAATAATAATAATAAAAAAGTTCTGAACAACCCCATTAATGATTATAGGATCAAAATAAATACATGATCCCCCAAAACAAGTTCTCATTGCTATTTCAATTTGCGCCACAAGATGGCGAGCTTTACTTTGAAATAGAAGAGGTTTTCTGGCATTGTCTTGCCATTGATTGCACAGTAAGTTTTAATACACATATTAAAAAGTAATTCATGCTTTTTTCACAAATCTAAATAAATGACTAGTGGGTTATTTATTTATTTGTGCTAGTTTATTCTCCTACAATCTATATCAATAGTGTTGTTTGATTGGTTATGTCCCTTAGAGACGCAGACTTATGTCATTAGGCTTATAGCCCACAGCTTCAGTGCAGATTGTATTCTCCTACAATCTATATCAAAAGTGTTGCTTGATTGGTTATGTCCCTTAGAGACGCAGACTTATGTCATTAGCCCACAGCTTCAGTGCAGATACTGATATTTAGTAAACATCACATTCTGTAAATTTAAATATTTAGGTGCAGATTGCACGGAAACAGAGCATTTTTGAAACAGTAATGTATTTGAGCAAACAATTTATTAATGACAATCTTCTATTTCAAATAAACTTTTTTAAGGTTTCATATCCCTTTAAAGGGACATCCAGTCAAAACTGAAATGCACACCCTTGAATAGAAACATATTTGCAATATAGATGTATTGGCAAAAATGCTTCTAGTAAGAGTTATCACTGGTTTAGTGTTAGCATTTTCTCTGCACGTGCATGTGAAGCATAGCTAGATATTCTCAGTGCACCAGCATTTTAAATACTACAGCTGCTCAGAGCAGCAGTGGGGCTTGTATTATGTCAGCAATTAACAGATTGAGTGATTACCAGATGGAACAAGCACCTTAGGCTCTCTGAGCAAGTTCTGTGTTTAAAATGCTGGTGCACAGTGCATACTTAAATACACTTTTTAAACAGCTATAGCTTTTATTAGAAGCACTTTTGCTACTACATGTATATTAAATAAATATGTTCCTTTAAGCCTATATTCTGCCTATAATCGTTAGCTCACCATAAGTTTAATGGATTCTAAAGCACATACACCTAGATTACAAGTTTTAAGGGTATAGAGGGTGTGAAACGAACGCAACAAAAGTTGCGTTATTTCACCTTTCATAGGGCTGCCATTACAAGTTTTGGAAAAGTCGCCTTGTGCATGCGATATGGTGGCGATGAGCTCCATACCGCACAAAATCCAAGGGCTGAGAATACGTGCTCGTGCATGCTTTCCCCACAGACATCAATGGGGAGAGCGTTTTAGAAAAAAACCTAACACCTGAAGCGCGAAATGGCGATCGCCGTAACGCAACCCCATTGATGTCTACGGGGAAATAAAAGTTACATTTAAATCTAACACCCTGACATAAACCACTTGTCTAAACACCCCTAATCTGCTGCCCCCGACATCGCCAACACCTAAATAAAGTTATTAACCCTTAATCTGCCACTCCTGACATTGCCGCCACTAATAAAAGTTATCAACCACTATTCCACCACTCCCCGACATCGGCAACATCAAAATAATCTTATTAATCCCTAATCTGCCGCTCCCCATATCGCCACCACTATAATTAAGTTATTAACCCCTATTCCCCCACACCTCAACATCGCTGACACTTTAATAAAGATATTAACCCCTATTCCGTCACTCCCCGATATTGCCGCCACTAAATAAAGTTATTAACCTCTAAACCTCTGGCCTCCCACATCACCACTACTAAATAAACCTATTATCCCCTAAACTGCCAGCCCCCCACATAGCAAAAAACTAAATTAAACTATTAACCCCTAACAACCCCCTAACTTTAAATAAAAATTACAATATCCCTATCTCAAAATAAATAAAATAAAATAAATAAAAACTTACCTGTGAAATTAAAAAAACCTAAGTTTAAACTATAAATTAACTTAACAACTATTATACTAAAATTTAAATAACTACAAATTGAATAAACTAAATTACACATTAAAAAAACTAACACTACTAAAAAAAAAAAATTCTAAAATTACAAAAAATAAAAAATACTAAATTACGAAAAATTAACAAACACTAAATTACGAAAAATAACAAACTAAATTATTCAAAATAAAAACAATTACACCTTATCTAATAGCCCTATAAAAATAAAAAAGCCTCCCAAAATAAAAAAAAAATCCTAGCCTACAATAAACTACCAATAGCCCTTTGTAGGGCATTGCCCCAAAGAAATCAGCTCTTTTACCTGGAAAAAATGCAAAGACCCCCCCAACAGTAAAATGCAAGGGACGCCATTTTGAAAAGGTTCCCTTGCATTGAAGATTCAGTGTACGGCGGCGACCGTATGAAGAGGACTCTCTGTGCCCGATGGCTGCAAGGATGGCCTGCTCCGCGCCGCCGGGATGAAGATAGAAGAGGCCGTCTGGATGGATGAAGACCTTGCCGCCTGGATGAAAACTTCTTGCCGCCTGAATGTCCAGACTTCAAAAACTGTAAGTGAATCTTCGGGGGTTAGTGTTTGTTTTAGGGTGTTGGTTTTTTTAAGATTAGGGTTTGGGCTTTCTTAAAAGAGCTAAATGTCCTTTTCAGGGCAATGCATAAGAGATAAATGTCCTTTTCATGGCAATGGGTAGCTTAGTTTTTTTTGCTAGAGTTAGGTTTTTTATTTTGGGGGTTGCTTGGGTGGTGGGTTTTACTGTTGGGGGGGTCTTTGCATTTTTTGCAGGGAAAAGAGTTGATTTCTTTAGGGCAAAGCCCTACAAAAGTCCCTTTTAAGGGCTATTGGTAGTTTATTGTTTTTTATTTTGGGGGGATTTTTTATTTTTATAGGGCTATTAGATTAGGTGTAATTGTTTTTTATTTTAAATAATTTCATTTGTTATTTTTCGTAATTTAGTGTTTGATATTTTTTTGTAATTTTTTTTTAAAAAATTTTAAATTTTAGAATTCATTTTTTTAGTAGTGTTAGGTTTTTTTAAATGTGTAATTTAGTTTATTTAATTTGTAGTTATTTTAATTTTATTATACTAGTTGTTAGGTTAATTGTTAGTTTAAACTTATTTTTTTTTTTTATTTCACAGGTAAGTTTTTATTTATTTTAAGATAGGGATATTGTAATTTTAATTTAAAGTTAGCTGGTTGTTAGGTTTAGGGGCTAATAGTTTAATTTATTTTTTTGCGATGTGGGGGGCTGGTGGTTTAGGGGTTAATAGGTTTATTTAGTGGCGGTGATGTGGGAGGCCAGAGGTTTAGGGGTAAATAACTTTATTATAGTGATGACGATGTCGGGGAGTGGTGGAATAGGGGTTAATAAATTTTATTAGTGGCGGCAATGTCAGGAGCTGCAGATTAGGGGTTAATAAGTTTAATTCTGTGTTTGTGATGCGGGAGGGCCACGGTTTAGGGGTTAGTAGGTAGTTTATGGCTGTTAGTGTACTTTGTAACAGTTTAGTTATGAGTTTTGTGTAACTGTTTTGTTGCACAAAACGCATAACTACTGGTCTCAGATAGCGGAACGGATCGTGTCGGTATAGACTGGAACGCAAGCATTTTAGCCTCACCGCACAACTTGTAGTACCGGCGCTATAGAAATCACACTCAAAAACGTCAATTTCTTTCATGTAATTGTCAAGAGTCCATGAGCTAGTGACGTATGGGATATACAATCCTACTAGGAGGGGCAAAGTTTCCCAAACCTCAAAATGCCTATAAATACACCCCTCACCACACCCACAATTCAGTTTTACAAACTTTGCCTCCTATGGAGGTGGTGAAGTAAGTTTGTGCTAAGATTTCTATGTTGATATGCGCTTCTCATCATTTTTTTGAAGCCCGATTCCTCTCAGAGTACAGTGAATGTCAGAGGGATGTGAAGGGAGTATCACCTATTGAATGCAATGGTTTTCCTCACGTGGATCTATTTCATAGGTTCTCTTTTATCGTTCGTAGAGATTCATCTCCTACCTCCCTTTTCAGATCGACGATATACTCTCCTATTTCATTACCTCTACTGATAACTGTTTCAGTACTGGTTTGGCAGCCTATCTGCTATATGTGGATGGGTGTCTTTTGGTAAGTATGTTTTCATTACTTAAGACACTCTCAGCTATGGTTTGGCACTTTATGTATTTATATAAAGTTCTAAATATATGTATTGTACTAATATTTGCCATGATTCAGGTTTTCAGTATATTTCCTTTTTTGCAGACTGTCAGTTTCATATCTGGGAAATGCTTTTTTTATGAAAAATTATTTCTTACCTGGGGTATAGTGTCTTTTTCAATTGACTGTTTTTTAAATTTGCGGGCAGAATTAGGCTCGCGAGGACGCAAAATGCCAAAATTTATTGTGTCATTTTTGGCGCAAGATTTTTTTTGGTGCGGTTACTTTCGTTGACACAAATTCGTCATTTCCGGCGTCTTAGTTGACGCTGAGCCCTTCACAAGGTTGCGTCATCTGTGACGCAAGTGTTTAATTTCCGGATGTTTTTGGCGCCAAAAAATATTTTTCTGTTTGTTGTGCGTCATACTTGGCGCCAAATATTTTCATTATTTAAAACCCAATTCCTTTTGCCTCTGGCTTTTTTTCTATGTCAGAGGGCTATGCTGTGTGCATTTTTTTCCCATTCCTGAAACTGCCATATAAGGAAATTGATAATTTTGCTTTATATGTTGTTTTTTTCTCTTACATTTGCAAGATGTCTCAATCTGATCCTGTCTCAGAATTTACTGCTGGATCCCTGCTGCCTGATAATGGTTCTACCAAAGCTAAGTGCATTTGTTGTAAACTTGTGGAGATTATACCTCCAGCTGTTTTTTGTAATAGTTGTCATGATAAACTTTTACATGCAGAAAATGTTTCCATCAGTAGTAGTTCATTACCTGTTGCTGTTCCCTCAACATCTAATGCACAAGATATACCTGTAAATTTAAAAGAAATTATTTCTGAGTCTATTCAGAAGGCTTTTTCTGCCATTCCGACTTCTAATAATCGTAAAAGGTCTTTTAAAACTTCTCATAGAGTTGATGAAATTTCAAATGACCGGCGACATACTGATTTATCTTTCTCTGATGAGGATCTATCTGATTCAGAAGATCCTGCCTCAGATATTGACACTGACAAATCCTCTTATTTATTTAAAATGGAGTATATTCGTTCTTTATTAAAAGAAGTTTTGATTACATTAGATATGGAGGAAACTAGTCCTCTTGATATTAAAACTAGTAAACATTTAAATTCTGTTTATAAACCTCCTGTCGTTATTCCAGAGGTTTTTCCAGTTCCTGATGATATTTCAGATATGATTTCTAAGGAATGGAATAGGCCTGGTACTTTTTTTATTCCTTCTTCAAGGTTTAAAAAATGTATCCTTTGCCAACTGTTAGATTGGAGTTTTGGGAAAAGATGATGGGGCTATCTCTACCCTTGCTAAACGTACTACTATTCCTACGGAAGATAGTACTTCTTTTAAAGATCCTTTAGATAGGAAACTTGAATCTTATCTAAGCAAGGCTTATTTATATTCAGGTCATCTTCTTAGGCCTGCAATTTCTTTGGCTGATGTTGCAGCTGCTTCAACTTTTTGGTTGGAAACTTTAGTGCAACAAGTATCGGATCATGATTTGTCTAGCATTGTTAAATTAATTCAACATGCTAATAATTTCATTTGTGATGCCATTTTTGATATCATCAAAATTGATGTTAGATATATGTCTTTAGCTATTTTAGCTAGAAGAGCTTTATGGCTTAAATCTTGGAATGCTGATATGACTTCTAAGTCCAGATTGCTATCTCTTTCTTTCCAAGGTATTAAATTATTTGGTTCTCAGTTGGATTCAATAATTTTTACTGTCACTGGGGGAAGGGAGTCTTTTTGCCTCAGGATAAAAAACCTAAGGGTAAATCTAAAGCTTCTAACCGTTTTCGTTCCTTTCAACATAATAAGGAACAGAAATCTAATCCTTCCCCAAAGGAATCTGTTTCCAATTGGAAGCCTTCCTCAAATTGGAATAAATCCAAGCCATTTAAAATATCAAAGCCAGCCCCCAAGTCCGCATGAGGGTGCGGCCCTCATTCCAGCTAAGCTGGTAGGGGGCAGATTAAAATTTTTCAAAGATGTTTGGATCAGTTCAGTCCAAAATCATTGGATTCAGAGTATTGTCTCTCAGGGGTACAGAATAGAATTCAGAATAAGACCGCCTGTGAGAAGATTTTTTCTCTCACGCATACCAGTGAACCCAGGAAAGGCTCAGGCTTTCCTGAAGTGTGTTTCAGACCTGGAGTTATCAGGGGTAATCATTATTTGGATGATATCTTGGTACTTGCTCAGTCTTTACATTCTGCAGAATCTCACACAAATCAACTAGTGTTGTTTCTTCAAAGATATGGTTGGAGGATCAATTTACCAAAACGTTCTTTGATTCCTCAGACAAGGGTAACCTTTTTAGGTTTCCAGATAGATTCAGTGTCCATGACTTTGTCTCTAACAGACAAGAGACATTTAAAACTGGTTGCAGCCTATCGGAACCTTCAGTCTCAGTCATTCCCTTCAGTAGCTATGTGCATGGAAGTTTTAGGTTTCATGACTGCAGCATTGGATGCGGTCCCCTTTGCTCGTTTTCATATGAGACCTCTCCAGCTTTGTATGCTGAGCCAATGGTGCAGGGATTATACAAGGATATCACAATTGATATTCTTAAATCCCAATGTTCGACTTTCTCTGACTTGGTGGTTAGATCACCATCGTATAATTCTAGGGGCCTCTTTCGTTCATCCAACCTGGACTGTGATCACAACAGAAGCGAGTCTTTCAGGTTGGGGAGCTGTTTGGGGATCTCTGACAGCACAAGGAGTTTGGAAATCTCAAGAGGCAAGATTACCAATCAATATTTTGGAACTCCATGCGATTCTCAGGGTTCTTCAGTTTTGGCCTTTGTTGAAGAGAGAACCATTCATTTTTTTTCAGACAGACAATCTCACAACTGTGGCATATGTCAATCATCAGGGTGGGACTCACAGTCCTCAAGCTATGAAAGAAGTATCCCGGATACTTGTTAGGGCGGAATCCAGCTCTTGTCTAATTTCTGCAGTTCATATCCCAGGTATAGACAATTGGGAAGCGGATTATCTCAGTCTTCAGACTTTACATCCGGGAGAATGGTCTTTCCACCCAGATGTGTTTTCTCAAATTGTTCAGATGTGGGGGCTTCCAGAAATAGATATGATGGTATCTCATCTAAACAGGAAAACTTCCCAGGTACCTGTCCAGGTCCAGGGATCCTCAGGCAGAAGCAGTGGATGCATTGATACTTCCTTGGTGTTATCAACCTGCTTATATTTTCACGCCTCTAGTTCTTCTTCCAAGAGTGATCTCGAAAATCATCATGGAGCAATCGTTTGTGCTGCTGGTGGCTCCAGCATGGCCTCACAGGTTTTGGTATGCGGATCTTGTTCGGATGTCCAGTTGCCAACCTTGGCCACTTCCCTTAAGGCCAGACCTTCTATCTCAAGGCCCGTTTTTCCATCAGGATCTCAAATCACTACATTTGAAGTTATGGAAATTGAACGCTTAGTGCTCAGTCATAGAGGTTTCTCTGACTCAGTGATTAATACTATGTTACAGGCTCGTAAATCTGTTTCTAGAAAGATTTATTATCGAGTTTGGAAGACACATTTCACAGTGTTCTTCTCATAAATTTTCTTGGCATTCTTTTAGAATTCCTAGAATTTTACAGTTCCTTCAGGGTGGTTTGGAAAAAGGTTTGTCTGCAAGTACCTTGAAAGAACAAATCTCTGCTCTTTCTGTTTTATTCCACAGAAAAAATGCTAAACTTCCTAATATTCACAGTTTTGTTCAGGCTTTGGTTATTATCAAGCCTGTCATTAAATCAATCTCTCCTCCTTGGAGTCTTAATTTGGTTTTGAAGGCTTTACAGGTTCCTCCATTTGAGCCTATGCATTCTTTGGACATTAAACTACTTTCTTGGAAAGTGTTGTTCCTTTTGGCCATCTCTTCTGCTAGAAGAGTTTCTGAATTATCTGCTTTTTCTTGTGAATCTCCTTTTCTGGTTTTCTATCAGGATAAGGCAGTTTTGCAGACTTCATTTACATTCTTACCTAAGGTTGTGAATTCTGACAACATTAATAAAGTAATTGTTGTCCCTTCTTTGTGTCCTAATCCTAAGAATTTGTTGGAGAAATCCTTGCATTCTTTGAATGTGGTAAGAGCTTTGAAATATTATGTTGAAGCTACTAAAGATTTCAGGAAGACTTCTAGTCTATTTGTTATCTTTTCTGGTTCTAGGAAAGGTCAGAAGGCTTCTGATATTTCCTTGGCATCTTGGTTAAAGCTTTTGATTCATCAGGCTTATTTGGAGTCGGGTCAGGCCCCCGCCTCAGAGAATTACAGCTCATTCTATTAGATCAGTCTCCACCTCCTGGGCTTTTAAGAATGAAGCTTCAGTTGATCAGATTTGCAAAGCAGCAACTTGGTCTTCTTTGCATACATTTACTAAATTCTACCGGTTTGATGTATTTGCTTCTTCGGAAGCAGTTTTTGGTAGAAAAGTTCTTCAGGCAGCTGTTTCAGTTTGATTCCTCTGCTTATGTTTTAATTTTTTTTCTTTAATTTATGAGAAAAACATATTTTTTTGGTTGTTTCTCAGTGGAAAATTGCTGTTATTATTTTATCCCTCCCTCTCTAGTGACTCTTGTGTGGAGTTCCACATCTTGGGTATTTCTATCCCATACGTCACTAGCTCATGGACTCTTGCCAATTACATGAAAGAAAACATAATTTATGGAAAAACTTACCTGATAAATTAATTTCTTTCATATTGGCAAGAGTCCATGAGACCCAACTTTTTTATGGTGGTTATGATTTTTTTTGTATAAAGCACAATTATTTCCAAATTCCTTTGTTGATGCTTTTTTACTCCTTTCTTTTTCACCCCACTACTTGGATATTCATTAAACTGAATTGTGGGTGTGGTGAGGGGTGTATTTATAGGCATTTTGAGGTTTGGGAAACTTTGCCCCTCCTGGTAGGATTGTATATCCCATACATCACTAGCTCATGGACTCTTGCCAATATGAAATAAATTAATTTATCAGGTAAGTTCTTACATAAATTATGTTTTTTTGTGGTGCAAAGGCTATGAGATGATAATGAACAAACAAATAAATCAGCAGTGTAAGGAGGGTAGTTGGGTAATTATTATATGCTAATTGACTTGCAGACATTTCTCACTACAATGCAAAGTAAACAGTTCAAATTGTTACTGTAACCAATATAACAGCATATAACAGCAGCTTTCTTCCATGGAGTAGACATATTTTTCTGTATACCTGCGAGTTTAGTAGAGAATGGGTTTTTGCTGTATATGGTCATTTACATGGCCTACCTATTATAGTATAGAATATTAATTCACCAAGTATAAAAAAAGAAAATTATACAAGGAATTTTTTTGTGGTGCAAAAGCTATGAGATGATAATGAAATAAATCAGCAGTGTAAAAATCTAATCATCAAATATATTCACAAAGAGTGACTAAAGTGCAATTTATCACCAACAGTGAAATAAGTATTACTGTTTGCTGTTTTAATAACTTGGGGGTAAAAAATGATTCAGAAAATCGTTTGTCTAAGTTTGTAAAATGCTCAACCTTGGCCTACGATAAAAAGATAGACGGTTAAAAAATTGACTAGGGTGAGATGAATCAGAAAAAACAATTCCTACTCACTTATTCATCCTGGAAAAGTAAATGTCATTAAGAGAAATAAGTTGACACCCAATGATTTTTTCCACAGATCTCACAATTCAGGGAAGTTTGTTTGTAGGATCCACTACTCTCTCATTGGCAGATTACATAATACACATTACACACATGCGTAGACGCATGCGCACAATGATATAGTAACATAGGAACATAGAAACATAGCAGATGAGGTTGAAAAAAAGACAGAAGTCCATAGAGTTCAGTCCATATAAATCCTGATATACTTACAAAAAAACCTCCAGTTGAGCTTAAATTAGTCCCATTTAAAAAGGTGACCCATTTAACACAAGCAATCATATCCTTGAATTCTGTTTCTAGCTAGCTAGACAGATTATAGCTTCAGATGAACAGCAAGTACTTTGCAATCTCCATCACAACAAAGTAGCTGTCTTGGATTATTTTTGTTGGACTGGCACGTTCCACACATCGTATGTTAGTGTTGGAATCTCCAATATCTGTTAGGTTGTTGGTTGAAGGACAATATAACCCTATTTCTTTTTCCACCACCAGATGGAGACCTAAACTTTGAAACAGGAGAAGTTTTCAGAAACTGACGTTCATTGCAGAGTAATTTTCTTTTACCTTGTATCTAAGCCTCTGCCGACTGCCCCCTTATTTCAGTTTTTGACAGACTTGCATTTTAGCAAATCAGTGTAGACTCCTAGGTAACTCCACAGAAGTGAGCACAATGTTATCTATATGACACACATGAACTAGTGCTGTCTAGCTGTAAAAACTGTCAAAATGCACTGAGAAAAGAGGCAAGCTTCAAAGGCACAAGCGCTTCCAGATGCTTTAAGGGTATTGCAGCGATGCCTCGATATTGAGGCATTGTGCAATACTCTTTTTTTAAAAACTGATGCAGAGAGAGTCACTCTGTGGCCCTCTCTACATTGGCCAGCGATGGTGCCGATCGTTGGTGGCATGGGAGGGATAGCTGAGAGGCAGGTGGGCGGCCTATCGCTGGAGCAGTTCCGGTGAGTGGGTATTAGAGGTCCAGGAGCGCGTGAGGGGGCGGGAGCGAGCCCGCGACCGCTACATTATAATTTTAAGTGTAAGGGAAGGAGGGAGGGTGTAATAAATGGTGGAATAAGTGTTGGGAAAGGGATCTGGGAGGGGGTAGGGTATTGAGGGGGGAGGATTGTTTGGGGGGGATCAGGGAGGTTGGGGCTAAGGGGGGATCCAACACTGCAGAATATATAAGAAAAATAAACATATATATATATATATATATATATATATATATATATATATATATATATATATATATATATATATATATATATATATATATATATATATATATATATATATATGTCTTTTATTTTAGTACTGGCAGACTTTCTGCCAGTACTAAAGATGGGGGTGACAATTGTAAGGTGGGGGAGGGAAGAGAGCTGTTTGAGAGGGGTCAGGGAGGGATCAGGGGGTGGGATGTACTGTTAAGTGGGAGGCTGATCTCTACACTAAAGCTAAAATTAACCCTACAAGCTACCTAATTAACCCTTCACTGCTGGGTATAATACAAGTGTGGTGCGCAGCGGCATCTAGCGGCCTTCTAATTACCAAAAAGCAATGCCAATGCCATATATGTCTGCTATTTCTGAACAAAGGGGATCCCAGAGAAGCATTTTCAACCATTTGTGCCATAATTGCACAAGCTGTTTATAAATAATTTCAGTGAGAAACCTAAAGTTTGTGAAAAAGTTAACAATTGTTTTAATTTGATTGCATTTGGCGGTGAAATGGTGGCCTGAAATATACCAAAATTGGCCTAGATCAATACTTTGGGTTGTCTACTAAAAAAATATATACATGTGAAGGGTTATTCATGGATTCCTTATAGATATCAGTGTTCCAATGTAACTATCGCTATTTTTTTTTTTTTAAATGGTTTGGAAATAGCAAATTGCTACTTGTATTTATTGCCCTATAACTTGCAAAGAACATGTAAACATTTTATATTTCTAAACTGAGGATAAAATGTAAAAACTATTTAGCATTGGGTGTTTTTTGGTGATTGTAGATGTGTAACAGATTTTGGGGGTTTAAGTTGGAAAAAGTGTTTTTATTTTCAATTTTTGCATCATATTTTATCATTTTTTTATAGTAAATTATATGATATGATAAAAATAATGGTATCTTTAGAAAGTCCATTTAATGGTGAGAAAAACTGTCTATAATATGTGTGGGGAAAATTACAGCTAAACAAAAACACAGCAGAAATGTAAAAATAGCCCTGGTCCTTAATTGTAAGAAAATTGAAAAATGGTCTGGTCACCAAGGAGTTAAATATACAAAGTAACAATAAAATAAAAAAATTTGTTTGAAGTGACTTCTCCATGAGCCTTTTTACTTGTGTGGTGGAATAACCAGGATGGAGATAACCGATAACCATCTGACACCCACGTGAACCCTGCTCTGTATTAAATGTACAGTATAACATGGAGTATTTAGAACGGAGGTTGACCATCCATATAAACATTCTGTGTACCAGGTAGAAATGGTCAAACACTGGAGGAAATTATATTGCGCATCTCACAAACAATCTGTGTAGAAAGACTTTGCCACCAAACACAAGCTGATTGTATGCAATTGTATTTTGTCTTACACACACCTTGTGTGTGGTGTGTTAATACCGGACAACTTAAATCCCTATTTCATTATCTCCCTAGGATATACCATCCTGCTATCTGGGGGGGGGGTTCTGTTTGCAATTGGGGTACAGTTGGTCCGTTACATTTTATATTATATATATTTTCTGTACTCAGTGCTGATAGTAACATTCTAGTCACGTGACCGGTATCATATGATTTTAATGGTTGTGTACGTTACCCGAGTATTATTTTTATTATCAGTTATTTGTAGAGCGCCAACAGGTTCTGCAGCGCTAAGTAGACTGATGTAGGCCTCTCTTTGCACAGTAAGCGATATATCAGCTTTTTATGTTTGTTTCTCAAATAAATGAATTTATTTTTGAAAAGAGTTTGTAGTTCCTTACTTTATTTGGCAGACATTTTATGGTTTGCCAACTCTTTTTTCATATATTTTTTTAAAATAAAAAATGTCCTCTATATATTTATTTTGCTTGCTTTCCTGTAATTTACTTGTGACAATTATGTGTTTTTCCTTCCCCTGAATAGGTTGTGGTGAATAATATAGTTTAACTCTTTGAATGCTCTGAGCCATCACAAATTTTCCCAGTCAGGTGCTGACGACGGCTCAGAGCCGTCGCTAGCACTCACCCACCTTGAGGGCAATCTGGGGGCTCCCATCGACTCCCACCCTGGCGATCGGGCCTGTATAGTGATAGGCATCGCCGGGGCTTCACGTTTTGCGCAGTGACGTCAAACACAATGATGTGATGACGTCACCGCGCAACTTTATTGAAAATTTACAATGGACAGTATAGGGAAATGGGGCATGCTGCTTAGAAGCCTGTATCTCATAAATCTAAGCAGCTACAGACCCCCAAGACCCACTGTTGGAAAGGTAATCGCTTAACCTTTGGAATAGTGTAAGTCTTGGGATCTGAAAAAGAAAGAAAAAAGTAAAAAAAAATATATATTTAAAAAAATAAAAAACCGTCAAATCCAGCTTAGCACCCAAGTGGGAAATTGCTTAGCACTCAAATGGTTAAAGGGATAGTAAACACCAACAATGTTATTATTTAAAAAGATAGATTATCCCTTTATTTACAATTCCCCAGTTTTGCATAACCAACACTGTTTTAGAAATATACTTTTTTACCTCTGAAATTACCTTGTATCTAAGCCTCTGCAGACTGCCTCCTTACCTCAGATCTTTTGATAGACTTGCATTTCAGGCAATTAGTGCTGACTCTTAAAGGGACAGTCTAGTCCAAAATAAACTTTCATGATTCAGATAGGGCATGTCATTTTAAACAATTTTCAATTTACTTTTATCACCAATTTTGCTTTGCTCTCTTGGTATTCTTAGTTGAAAGCTAAACCTAGGAGCACTTGAAGGCCTCCTCTTCTCTCAGGGCATTTTGACAGTTTTTCACCACTAGAGGGTGTTAGTTCATGTGTGTCATATAGATAACTCTGTGCTCACGCACGTGGAGTTCCGGGCAGCCAGCTCTGATTGGCTAAAATGGATGTCTGTCAAAAGAACTGAAATAAGGGGGGGGGGGGGAGTTTGCAGAGACTTGTCAAATGCATTAAGATTAGAGGCAGCCTTCAAGGGAACCATGAAAGTTTATTTTGGACTTTACTATCCCTTTAAGTATAGTGAAGTTGGGTTACCTTTTATTGTCTCTTTTTCTAGCCTTTTATGATCCAATCATTTTATAAGCTCCCAATAATGAATAATAATGAATAGACCAACATGAGAGGTGAAGCTGTTACATACATTTATTTATCAAGCATCAGTTCCATAGGAAAACAAACGCCTAATACAGAATTTTTGGGCTATAAGAGCTGAAAACGTCATGATTTATTGACATCAGCAAATGCGGTGACTACGATGTGCAGACACTCAGCAGTGCTTTCCTTGGCTTTGGCATGGATCTTGGTGACACTGATCTACAAAACAAAAGACACATATTTGATCATAAAACATTCAAAGTTATTTGTCACCAAAATAACAAAATAAAAAGTATCCAGACACTAGTGAAATGACATGAACAGATATTAGCGGTCAGTTGGGTTTGAGATGCAAGAACTTCCATATTAAACTACAATTACTTGATACCAGTTGTTCTTGTCCAGGGTAACTGAACATCTGGGGTGTCACAGTCCTCAGGACGGACATGTTTTTATATTTCATGTATATGATTCTCAGAACAGTGTATTATAAGTTGTATCTATTTGTATGATGTTGACGTTTTAACAATGTCATCTGGCTTCAAAACTATACAAGGGTGTCCCAAATTGAAATAACCAAAATGAGAATCACTTCCCTATATGACAGGAACAGTCATCTGGTCTCTAGCTGTTTATTTTGATAAGCTTCAAAAACAAGAAGGATTTATGACATTGCCTTGTGATACATTATAATAAGTTAAACTTACACATGATGAGGCCTATTTATCATATGTCTGTCGGACCTGATCCGACAGTGCGGATCAGGCCCGACAGACATCGCTGAATGCGGAGAGCAATACGCTCTCCGTATTCAGCATTGCACCAGCAGCTATTGTGAGCTGCTGGTACAACGCCGCCCCCTGCAGACTCGCGGCCAATCGGCCACCAGCAGGGGGTGTCAATCAACCCAATCGTACATCGGGTTGAATTCCGGCGATTCCTGTCCGCCTCATCAGAGCAGGCGGACAGGGTTATCGAGCAGCGGTCTTTTTCGGCTGTTTCTGGCGAGCCTGAAAGCACGCCAGAAACATGGGCCCTCAAGCTCCGTACGGAGCTTGATAGATGGGCCCCTATGGGTTAGGTTCAGCAGATGTCTAGAAGGTTCTACTCTTTCATGCTGGTGCAACCCTCTCTGGCATTTAATGCATTAACATGTCTTGTTTCCACTGCTACTTAGGGGGCAACTAGGCCTAGGGCTGCACCAATATTAAATACACAACCAAGGTGTTGTCTTGCACATGCAGTTAGTACCATATCATGTTATAAAATCCGTACCTTTTTGCTGGCCGCCAGCGCTCTGAGCTTGACAATGTTGTGCTGGCTTACAGGCTGAAAAAAAACAGGGCACAAATGTATTGTTATGAATCATCGCGAAAACGTCATAGTAGTTATAAAATGTAAAATTAGCAGGGTTATTATAAACTAAGGAACATAAAAGCGCTAGTGCATCTTATTAATGCGCCGTTGGTTACTTATAACTATGTGATGGGATGGTAGGAGCTCAGGAACATGCCTGCGTCTATAGCAGTGTATGGCAGCAGTGTTTTGTAACTATGTATAACATTGCTATAAACATTGTTACAACACTGATACCAGATAACTAAAGACACATGCACTCTCCTGAGCTCACCTAGCTCACAAAGAATATCAAGAGAACGAAGAAAAATTGATAAAAGAATAAATTGGAAGGTTGTTTAAGATCCCATGCCCTATCCTATACATGTAAGTTTAATTTTAACTTTACTGTCCCTTTAAAGACACCCCAAGAACAGCAATGCAGTACTAGGAGCGGAACACATCTGTTGAGCCAATGACAAGAGGCAAAGCCAATTTGATAATAAAAGTAAATTAAAAAGAATCTTAAAATCGTGTGCTCTACCTGAACCATGAGTTTTATTTTGAAGTTCGTACCCCTTTAAAAAGCAGCTGACAGTCTTTGTTACTTTAAAAGGACATGAATTTTTTTTTTAAAGTTTCCAATTTACTTCTATTATAACATTTACTTCATTCTCATGGTATTCTTAGTTGAAGAGCATACCTAGATAGTTAGCATGCACCTGTCTAGACACCACATGGCAACATACACTGCTACCATTTTGTGCTCTTGCAAATGTATAACATTGATAAAACTATTCTGGAAAAAGTGCTGCCATATAATTCTTCAGACTCCTGCATGCTCCTAAGCCTACCCATCTGATTTGAGTTTCATATCCCTTTAAAGCTCAAGTTATTTAAAGGAATAGAATTGTCAAAATTGATTTGTGCATGGATTCATTTTAATGTGAAACAGCAGCATTTTTGCAATCTACTTTCTTTAACAAAAATGCTTCTAGTATAAGTTATAACTGTTTTCTGTGGCATATGCACATATCCTGTGAGGGCCAGTGCACCAGTGTGCAAACACCATGCTTGCTCAGAGAGTCAGTTGTGGCTTGTATGACACAACCTATGTCCTCACAGAAGTAAAACACATACACAATACACTCTCTGAGCTTGAATACTGGTGCACAGACCCGCGCAGGATATCTGCGTATGCCACAGAAAACAGTAAGAATCTTTACTAGAACCTTTACTAGAAGCATTTTTGGTAATGGAAATGTACTCATGCACAGTTCAATTTTGACCTTTCTATCCCTTTAAGAGATAAACTATTGTTTCTCTACTCACATCACAACAACTAGTAATGGACTTTGTTGGTGAGGTTTGATAAATTGTTATTTTTGTCTTCAGGTAGTTTTTCTTTTCAGGAAGATATTTTACACTCTGGGCTTTCAAGGGAGTGAGATTTCAATTACAAAGTTGTGATAATTTTGGAGAGTTAGCCTCTATTTAAAGGGACATTCAAGGGATATAAAAGTGCAAAAATAAAATGCTCTAATATATTATGTTACTATTTCACTATTCTTTGTATATAAATTTGTTTAAAGGGATTAGGCAAAAAATTAAAGTTGTTTTCCCCTTAGTGCCTTTCCAATGACTCGCTACACCAGCATTTACTAGAATTTAAAATATATGGGAAACCTTTAATTTAAGTTTATTTTTCTATATGAAATAGCTGTTTCTGCTAATTGTAACCACAACCCAATTAAATGGGTTAAGCTTTTATGGAGAGCAGATCTAATTAGCATATCTGTCTATTTACACAAAGTCTTCCTTATCTTTTTATCACTGTTTACTCACATATCAACACACAGAGAGAAGAACAGAAAATTAACATTGTAGTATCTCTCTGACCCCCCCCCCCCCCCACACACACACACACTTGGAGCATGATTTTATCTAAACCCTCTAGCTTCTCTATAACCCCTGCTTAAATTACTGACATTTTCAGGATAGGTGGGATATACAACATGCAACATCACATTAGCTATATAAAAATAAAGATAAATGAGCTGAATAAATTGAACAATTGAAGCTCAGCAGATAAAATAGAAAGTTTCATTCCATTGTACCGTTTATTTTAATGTCCCGTTAAGTCATGGATGGGAAATCTTGGCCCTCCAGATGTTTGAGAACTACTTTTTTTTCATGATGCTCAACTGGACTTCAGAGTGCCTAAGCATTATGGGTAATGTAGTTCTGAAACATCAGTGCCAAGAGTGCCATCCCTGCATTAAGACATTACTTACGGTCCTGGCACACACTCTGCTTCTGGCAGGGATCCTGGCACACACTCTGCTTCTGGCAGGGATCCTGGCACACACTCTGCTTCTGGCAGGGATCTTGGCACACACTCTGCTTTTGGCAGGGATCCTGGCACTGGGTCTTCTGGTGACAGTGTCCTCCTTTGACTCCAGACATGACTGGTTTTGATTCTGCAAGATCTGCTTCAGAGATCAAGAAAGAATGATTCTGTGAGAGTTGTCTACTTGATGTGAAGATGCTCTTTTTATACTCCTGACCGAAAACGTCTGGCAAATTATTCTGCTGATGCTTCATAACATGAGTAATCCCATTTTACAAGCACATAGACCTGGATATTTCAGGAATAGAAGTCTATAAATGTCAAATAATGTTTCAAACTTGGGAGTTCCCACTTCTCTGATGAAACCTTGTACCATTTATGCATCATAAATTACACTTTATGCTTCATAGTTACTAACACACGTGTAAAAAAAAAAAATCCCCTTTGATGACACGTGTAAAAATGAGAAAAATATCACAAATATACTTGGGCGGGTAAAATATGAACGAGTTAAAATAAAGGGTGTGGTTAAGAGTGTTGCATTTCAAAACTAATTTTCATCCTAAATAAACAAAGAATCTTATAGGATTATGTGAATTTAAAAATAAGCCACAACTGGTAAATTATGTACTTTGAAGTCCTTAAAACCTTTACAGCTCAGCAGATAACACTGAATCACATACACTCATAATGCAAACTGTGAAGAAAAAATGTATCAGATTATATTCACTTAAAGGAACATCAGGATAAACATTTTGGTAATTTACAGTTTCCATATTATACATACGGTATATAAAACAAAAATGTTTGTTTACTTTATTTTTTCCACTACGCTAACAACTCTACATTGGTCCATCCTGACTTTGCTTCAAGCCATCTCAATGGGGCTGATTTATTATCGGTCTTTCCGACATAATCCGCTCAGCGTATCATGTCCGACAGACATCCATGAATGCCGACAGCATACGCTGTCAACATTCATCATTGCAGAAGCAGTTCTTGATAAATCAGCCCTTATGTTTTTATCTACTGTCACAATGAAGATGAAAGTTGTCTCTGAGAATAACTATTAGAGGTTACTTGACCCTTTGTTTATTCTTTGGTCAATGAGTGTTCTAGTTTAGGTTAAAAAGTGATCAACGTGGGACAGATTTCAGACTGCACCTCTATCTCAGCCAGAAATAAACAATCATGAAGCAACTTATTTAAAAAAAATATAATTTGTTCAGATGAATGTTCTCTTTAACCTCTGGATAGCAAAAGTAAAATGTAAACTAAAAGTGTAGGGAGCTGAATATTTGTCTCTAACTTAAAATAAAATAGAAAATTGTCAGTATTTAAAGGAACAGTTTGCCCTAAAATGTTCTCCCCTTTAATTTGTTCCCAATGATAAGTTTAAAATGGGGTGGATGTTAAAACTGAATATATATTGCATTTGTGTGCTCACACCGATATTGTGTTCAGTTCATCTTATTGTTAGCTTCCCTCTGTAAATAAATCTATGGATGTCAATAGATACGTTTCAGAATGTTTGTAATTATTTGAAATGACGTAATGTCTATAAATAAAAGGTACCAATAAAAAAAGAATACCATTGTTATGAATCCATTCCTGCTATTGAGAAAATAGCCAGCACTGCAGTGTCCTAGATTCACTTATCATCCAGAAGATTCTTCTGTGAGAGGATGTTCTACAATTATAGATATAAAACATCTTCTAATTACAGAGATAAATTCCATAGAAAAATACTCCAAATAGGTAGGATCCTACTAAATATATATACATGCTTTAAAGCTTATATCATTACATATTAATGAAATATAAATGTTTCCCTCTCAAAACTCGTCTCATTCTCAATTTTGATCTTTCTTACTCTCACTCTCCCTCTTTTTAACTTTAAATTATCTATTTTACACATTATGGGCTAGATTACAAGTGGAGTGCTATTTATCGCTCCCGCTCGTGTGCTAACTCCGCTAGAAATTAGCTTTTTGAAGGCATCAAGTAGCACTTGTATTGCAAGTTTTCGCTCATACGCTAACCCAATGCGCACAAAAAGCCGAACTTAGAATATCACTACCACGTTAATGTATTCCCCCTTAGAAATCAATGGAACAAAAAAAGTGGGGAAAAAACCCTACTCGTATGTAAACCCGACCGCATATTCTCAAGTGCGCTAACCCAGCATAAAAATATTAATATTTCACATTCCAATGTTCTTCACATAGCAGAATATGTTCTATATTTTTAAATAGATATTTCTACATATATCTAATGGCATTTTGGTACAATATAATATAAATTATATAGAACATATTCTGCTATGTAAAGAACATTGGAATGTGAAATATTTACAGTACATATGCAATATAACACTTTATTTAATATGAATATTGCATAAATATGCTTTTACATCTTTTCATCTACTTGACTGCAAAAGGATCCAATGCACTTATATATATATACGTCTATACAGTCTATATAAATATGGCGGCGCTATACAAATAAATAATAATAATAATAATAAATCTATTCATATGTATTTATGTGTTTATATGTGTATATATGTCTGTAAATACATATATACACATATAATACATAAATACATATAAATACATATGAACATATACATATATATATATACATACACATACATACATACATGCATACATAGACATATTTAGACATGTATGTTTATGTATCACTAAGTTAAAGCCCTTTGCCTGCCTTTTTTTACTAACACCTAAAACCTCATATTTTTGAGCCCTTATAACTTTTTTATGCAATATTTTATTTTAATAATGTTTATTAGATGGCATTATTATGAGTGTAACTGTACTTTATAATGTATTTTGATGTGTTTTGTGACACTTTTTTGTTTCATGAAACAGTTAACCAGAGCTCTGAAATTAAGGTAATAATTCTAGCGTAAATCGCGATTGCTCTCACACGTTCACATTAACTTTCAGCTTGTAATATGAGTGCTCCTGACGCAAGCAAACAGCGACCATAAACTTGATTTTGCTCGCATGTAACAGTTAATGCAACACTGGCCCTAAATCTTTCTATTAGCTGGTCTGGACCTTCATGACTTTTTTCAAACTAAATCACTGACACAAACACACTACACACACACTACACACACACTACTCACACACTACACACACACAAACACACTACACACACACACAAACACACTACACACACTGACACACTACACACACACTACACACTACATACACACAAAAACACTACACACACACACAAACACACTACACACACACTACTCACACATTACACACACACAAACACACTACACACACACACTACACACACTGACACACTACACACACTGACACGCACTACACACACACTACACACTACACACACGGACACACTACACACACTACACAGACGGACACACTACACACAAACACACTACACACTACACACACACTACACACACACACTACACACACTACACACACTGACACACTACACACACTGACACACACTACACACACACTACACCCACGGACACACTGCACACACTACACAGACGGACACACTACACACAAACACACTACACACTACACACACACACGGACACACTACACACACACACACACGGACACACTACACACACTACGCACACTACACAAACACTACGGGCACACTACACGCAAACACACTACACACTACACACACTACACACACACACACGTACACACTACACACACACACACACACACACGGACACACTACACACACTACACACACACAGACACACTACACACACACACACATACAAACACTCTACACACACACTACCATACCCCCAAATGTCCCAATTTCCATGGAATAGTCCCGATTTTAGGGTCTGTCCCACTGTTCCGGGTTGCTAGCCATCTGTCCCGCATTGCCCCATGCATTAAAAAAAAAATTCTATTGGGCCCATACTCAGAAGCAGCAGGGTTTTCTCTCCCAGGGTTAGATACATGTTAGATTCCCTGTGGAAAAGGAATGGTGTGTTGGTTAAGCAGGAGAAAGAAGTCTGTAAACCCTCTGACCACAGGTAATGGTGACCTCTCTAACCTACCTCTGGTAGTGATGACGTCTAACCCCTGGTGATAATATTAGCATGGCTTTAGTTTTATACGATGAGCAGTGCCAACACCAGGGTAATGAACAGGCTGCTGCCAGCTAATGTGCTTGCCAACCCCAAGACCCCATACAATGAATTACAGATACCCATATATGATGTAGTGTGTGTGTGTCTATCTGTATGTATAAGTGTGTGTGTATCTGCATGTATAAGTTTATGCTATGTAGTGTGTGTGTGTATCTGCATGTATAAGTGTATGCTATGTAGTGTGTGTGTATCTGCATGTATAAGTGTATGCTATGTAGTGTGTGTGTATCTGCATGTATAAGTGTATGCTATGTAGTGTGTGTGTATCTGCATGTATAAGTGTATGCTATGTAGTGTGTGTGTGTATCTGCATGTGTAAGTGTATGCTATGTAGTGTGTGTGTGTATCTGTATCATATGTATAAGTGTATGCTTTGTAGTGTGTGTGTATCTGCATGTGTAAGTGTATGCTATGTAGTGTGTGTGTATCTGCATGTATAAGTGTATGCTATGTAGTGTGTGTGTCTGCATGTATAAATATAAGCTATGTAGTGTGTGTATCGGTATGTATAAGTGTATGTTATGTAGTGTGTGTGTGTGTCTGCATGTATAAGTGTATGCTATGTAGTATGTGTGTATCTGCATGTATAAGTGTATGCTATGTAGTGTGTGTGTATCTGCCTGTATAAGTGTATGCTATGTAGTGTGTGTGTATCTGCATGTATAAGTGTATGCTATGTAGTGTGTGTGTCTGCATGTATAAATGTAAGCTATGTAGTGTGTGTATGTGTATCTGCATGTAAAAGTGTGTATCTGCATGTATAAGTGTATGCTATGTAGTATGTGTGTATCTGCATGTATAACTGTATGCTATGTAGTGTGTGTGTCTGCATGTATAAATATAAGCTATGTAGTGTGTGTATCTGTATGTATAAGTGTATGTTATGTAGTGTCTGTTTGTGTGTGTGTATCTGTATGTATAAGTGTATGTTATGTAGTGTCTGTGTGTGTGTGTGTATCTGTATGTATAAGTGTATGTTATGTAGTGTCTGTGTGTGTGTGTGTATCTGCATGTATAAGTGTAAGCTATGTAGTGCGTGTGTATCTGTATGTATAAGTGTGTGTGTATCTGCATGTATAAGTGTATGCTACGTAGTAGCTGGTGAGGTAGCTCAGTTGACTACAACAAAAAGCCTGTTTAAAAGATCCAAGGTCACAGTTTCAAATCCCGGCAGGGTCGACTCAGCCCTTCATCCTTCCGAGGTCGATAAAATGAGTACCTATAAATTGGGTAATAATAACAACTTACTATTCAGCTGCCGATTTGGTGAATTGCAAGCGCTTTGAGTCCCACTGGGAGAAAGGCGCTATATAAATACTAGTTATTATTATTATAGTATGTGTGTTTGCATGTATAAATGTAAGCTATGCAGTGTGTATGTGTGTATATCTATATGTATAAGTGTGTATCTGCAGGTATAAGTGTATACTATGTAGTGTCTGTGTATCTGCATGTATAAGTGTATACTATGTAGTGTCTGTGTATCTGCATGTATAAGTGTATGCTGTGTAGTGTGTGTGTATCTGCATGTATAAGTGTATGCTATGTAGTGTGTGTGTATCTGCATGTGTAAGTGTATGCTATGTAGTGTGTGTGTGTGTGTATCTGCATGTATAAGTGTATGCTGTGTAGTGTGTGTGTATCTGCATGTATAAGTGTATGCTATGTAGTGTGTGTGTGTGTATCTGCATGTATAAGTGTATGCTATGTAGTGTGTGTGTGTGTATCTGCATGTATAAGTGTATCCTATGTAGTGTGTGTGTATCTGCATGTGTAAGTGTATGCTATGTAGTGTGTGTATCTGCATGTATAAGTGTATGCTGTGTAGTGTGTGTGTATCTGCATGTATAAGTGTATGCTATGTAGTGTGTGTGTGTGTCTCTGCCTGTATAAGTGTATGCTATGTAGTGTGTGTGTGTGTATCTGCATGTATAAGTGTATGCTGTGTAGTGTGTGTGTATCTGCCTGTATAAGTGTATGCTGTGTAGTGTGTGTGTATCTGCATGTATAAGTGTATGCTGTGTAGTGTGTGTGTATCTGCCTGTATAAGTGTATGCTGTGTAGTGTGTGTGTATCTGCATGTATAAGTGTATGCTATGTAGTGTGTGTGTGTATCTGCATTTATAAGTGTATACTATGTAGTGTCTGTGTATCTACATGTATAAGTGTATGCTGTGTAGTGTATCTGACTCTATAAGTGTATGCTATGTAGTGTGTGTGTGTATCTGCATGTATAAGTGTATGCTATGTTGTGTGTGTGTGTGTATCTGCATGTGTAAGTGTATGTTATGTAGTGTGTGTATCAGTATGTATAAGTGTATGCTATGTATTGTGTGTGTATCTACATGTATAAGTGTATGCTATGTAGTGTGTGTGTGTGTGTGTATCTGCATGTGTAAGTGTATGCTATGTAGTGTGAGTATCAGTATGTATAAGTGTATGCTATGTAATGTGTGTGTATCTACATGTATAAGTGTATGCTATGTAGTGTGTGTGTGTATCTGCATGTATAAGTGTATGCTGTGTAGTGTGTGTGTATCTACATGTATAAGTGTATGCTATGTAGTGTGTGTGTGTGTATCTGCATGTATAAGTGTATGCTGTGTAGTGTGTGTGTGTGTGTATCTGCCTGTATAAGTGTATGCTATGTAGTGTGTGTGTGTATCTGCATGTATAAGTGTATGCTTTGTAGTGTGTGTGTGTGTATCTGCCTGTATAAGTGTATGCTATGATGTGTGTGTATCTGCATGTGTAAGTGTATGCTATGTAGTGTGTGTGTGTATCTGTATGTATGTGAATGCTATCTAGTGTGTGTGTATCTACATGTATAAGTGTATGCTATGTAGTGTGTGTGTGCATCTGCATGTATAAGTGTATGCTGTGTAGTGTGTATGTATCTGCCTGTATAAGTTTATGATAGGTAGTGTGTGTGTATCTGCATGTGTAAGTGTATGCTATGTAGTGTGTGTGTATCTGCATGTATAAGTGTATGCTATGTAGTGTGTGTGTATCTGCATGTATAAGTGTATGCTATGTAGTGTGTGTGTATCTGCATGTATAAGTGAATGCTATGTAGTGTGTGTGTATCTGCATGTATAAGTGTATGCTATGTAGTGTGTGTGTGTGTGTATCTGCATGTGTAAGTGTATGCTATGTAGTGTGTGTATGTATCTGTATCATATGTATAAGTGTATGCTTTGTAGTGTGTGTGTATCTGCATGTGTAAGTGTATGCTATGTAGTGTGTGTGTATCTGCATGTATAAGTGTATGCTATGTAGTGTGTGTGTATCTGCATGTATAAGTGTATGCTATGTAGTGTGTGTGTATCTGCATTTATAAGTGTATGCTATGTAGTGTGTGTGTATCTGCATGTATAAGTGTATGCTATGTAGTGTGTGTGTATCTGCATGTATAAGTGTATGCTATGTAGTGTGTGTGTATCTGCATGTATAAGTGTATGCTATGTAGTGTGTGTGTGTGTATCTGCATGTGTAAGTGTATGCTATGTAGTGTGTGTGTGTATCTGTATCATATGTATAAGTGTATGCTTTGTAGTGTGTGTGTGTCTGCATGTGTAAGTGTATGCTATGTAGTGTGTGTGTATCTGCATGTATAAGTGTATGCTATGTAGTGTGTGTGTATCTGCATGTATAAGTGTATGCTATGTAGTGTGTGTGTATCTGCATGTATAAGTGTATGCTATGTAGTGTGTGTGTATATGCATGTATAAGTGTATGCTATGTAGTGTGTGTGTATATGCATGTATAAGTGTATACTATGTAGTGTGTGTGTATCTGCATGTATAAGTGTATGCTATGTAGTGTGTGTGTGTGTATCTGCATGTATAAGTGTATGCTGTGTAGTGTGTGTGTATCTGCCTGTATAAGTGTATGCTGTGTAGTGTGTGTGTATCTGCATGTATAAGTGTATGCTGTGTAGTGTGTGTGTATCTGCCTGTATAAGTGTATGCTGTGTAGTGTGTGTGTATCTGCATGTATAAGTGTATGCTATGTAGTGTGTGTGTGTATCTGCATTTATAAGTGTATACTATGTAGTGTCTGTGTATCTACATGTATAAGTGTATGCTGTGTAGTGTATCTGACTCTATAAGTGTATGCTATGTAGTGTGTGTGTGTATCTGCATGTATAAGTGTATGCTATGTTGTGTGTGTGTGTGTATCTGCATGTGTAAGTGTATGTTATGTAGTGTGTGTATCAGTATGTATAAGTGTATGCTATGTATTGTGTGTGTATCTACATGTATAAGTGTATGCTATGTAGTGTGTGTGTGTGTGTGTATCTGCATGTGTAAGTGTATGCTATGTAGTGTGAGTATCAGTATGTATAAGTGTATGCTATGTAGTGTGTGTGTGTGTGTATCTGCATGTATAAGTGTATGCTGTGTAGTGTGTGTGTATCTACATGTATAAGTGTATGCTATGTAGTGTGTGTGTGTGTATCTGCATGTATAAGTGTATGCTGTGTAGTGTGTGTGTGTGTGTATCTGCCTGTATAAGTGTATGATATGTAGTGTGTGTGTGTATCTGCATGTATAAGTGTATGCTTTGTAGTGTGTGTGTGTATCTGCCTGTATAAGTGTATGCTATGATGTGTGTGTATCTGCATGTGTAAGTGTATGCTATGTAGTGTGTGTGTGTATCTGTATGTATGTGAATGCTATCTAGTGTGTGTGTATCTACATGTATAAGTGTATGCTATGTAGTGTGTGTGTGCATCTGCATGTATAAGTGTATGCTGTGTAGTGTGTATGTATCTGCCTGTATAAGTTTATGATAGGTAGTGTGTGTGTATCTGCATGTGTAAGTGTATGCTATGTAGTGTGTGTGTATCTGCATGTATAAGTGTATGCTATGTAGTGTGTGTGTATCTGCATGTATAAGTGTATGCTATGTAGTGTGTGTGTATCTGCATGTATAAGTGAATGCTATGTAGTGTGTGTGTATCTGCATGTATAAGTGTATGCTATGTAGTGTGTGTGTGTGTGTGTATCTGCATGTGTAAGTGTATGCTATGTAGTGTGTGTATGTATCTGTATCATATGTATAAGTGTATGCTTTGTAGTGTGTGTGTATCTGCATGTGTAAGTGTATGCTATGTAGTGTGTGTGTATCTGCATGTATAAGTGTATGCTATGTAGTGTGTGTGTATCTGCATGTATAAGTGTATGCTATGTAGTGTGTGTGTATCTGCATTTATAAGTGTATGCTATGTAGTGTGTGTGTATCTGCATGTATAAGTGTATGCTATGTAGTGTGTGTGTATCTGCATGTATAAGTGTATGCTATGTAGTGTGTGTGTATCTGCATGTATAAGTGTATGCTATGTAGTGTGTGTGTGTGTATCTGCATGTGTAAGTGTATGCTATGTAGTGTGTGTGTGTATCTGTATCATATGTATAAGTGTATGCTTTGTAGTGTGTGTGTGTCTGCATGTGTAAGTGTATGCTATGTAGTGTGTGTGTATCTGCATGTATAAGTGTATGCTATGTAGTGTGTGTGTATCTGCATGTATAAGTGTATGCTATGTAGTGTGTGTGTATCTGCATGTATAAGTGTATGCTATGTAGTGTGTGTGTATCTGCATGTATAAGTGTATGCTATGTAGTGTGTGTGTATATGCATGTATAAGTGTATACTATGTAGTGTGTGTGTATCTGCATGTATAAGTGTATGCTATGTAGTGTGTGTGTGTGTATCTGCATGTATAAGTGTATGCTATGTAGTGTGTGTGTGTGTGTATCTGCATGTATAAGTGTATGCTATGTAGTGTGTGTGTATCTGTATGTATAAGTGTATGCTATGTAGTGTGTGTATCTTCATGTATAAGTGTATGCTATGTAGTGTGTGTGTATCTGCATGTATAAGTGTATGATATGTAGTGTGTTTGTATCTGCATGTATAAGTGTATGCTATGTAGTGTGTGTGTGTGTATCTGCATGTATAAGTGTATGCTATGTAGTGTGTGTGTATCTGCATGTATAAGTGTATGCTATGTAGTGTGTGTATCTTCATGTATAAGTGTATGCTATGTAGTGTGTGTGCATCTGCATGTATAAGTGTATGCTATGTAGTGTGTGTGTATCTGCATGTATAAGTGTATGCTATGTAGTGTGTGTGTATCTGCATGTATAAGTGTATGCTATGTAGTGTGTGTGTATCTGCATGTATAATTGTGTATCTGCATGTGTATGCTATGTAGTGTGTGTGTGTGTGTGTATCTGCCTGTATAAGTGTATGCTATGTAGTGTGTGTGTATCTGCATGTATAAGTGTATGCTATGTAGTGTGTGTGTATCTGCATGTATAAGTGTGTATCTGCATGTATAAGTGTGTATCTGCATGTATAAGTGTATGCTATGTAGTGTGTGTGTGCATCTGCATGTATAAGTGTATGCTGTGTAGTGTGTGTGTATCTGCCTGTATAAGTTTATGATAGGTAGTGTGTGTGTATCTGCATGTGTAAGTGTATGCTATGTAGTGTGTGTGTATCTGCATGTATAAGTGTATGCTATGTAGTGTGTGTGTATCTGCATGTATAAGTGTATGCTATGTAGTGTGTGTGTATCTGCATGTATAAGTGAATGCTATGTAGTGTGTGTGTATCTGCATGTATAAGTGTATGCTATGTAGTGTGTGTGTGTGTGTATCTGCATGTGTAAGTATATGCTATGTAGTGTGTGTATGTATCTGTATCATATGTATAAGTGTATGCTTTGTAGTGTGTGTGTATCTGCATGTGTAAGTGTATGCTATGTAGTGTGTGTGTATCTGCATGTATAAGTGTATGCTATGTAGTGTGTGTGTATCTGCATGTATAAGTGTATGCTATGTAGTGTGTGTGTGTATCTGCATGTATAAGTGTATGCTATGTAGTGTGTGTGTATCTGCATGTATAAGTGTATGCTATGTAGTGTGTGTATATCTGCATGTATAAGTGTATGCTATGTAGTGTGTGTGTATCTGCATGTATAAGTGTATGCTATGTAGTGTGTGTGTATCTGCATGTGTAAGTGTATGCTATGTAGTGTGTGTGTGTATCTGTATCATATGTATAAGTGTATGCTTTGTAGTGTGTGTGTATCTGCATGTGTAAGTGTATGCTATGTAGTGTGTGTGTATCTGCATGTATAAGTGTATGCTATGTAGTGTGTGTGTATTTGCATGTATAAGTGTATGCTATGTAGTGTGTGTGTATCTGCATGTATAAGTGTATGCTATGTAGTGTGTGTGTATCTGCATGTATAAGTGTATGCTATGTAGTGTGTGTGTATATGCATGTATAAGTGTATACTATGTAGTGTGTGTGTATCTGCATGTATAAGTGTATGCTATGTAGTGTGTGTGTGTGTGTATCTGCATGTATAAGTGTATGCTATGTAGTGTGTGTGTGTATCTGCATGTATAAGTGTATGCTATGTAGTGTGTGTGTATCTGCATGTATAAGTGTATGCTATGTAGTGTGTGTATCTTCATGTATAAGTGTATGCTATGTAGTGTGTGTGTATCTGCATGTATAAGTGTATGATATGTAGTGTGTGTGTATCTGCATGTATAAGTGTATGCTATGTAGTGTGTGTGTGTGTATCTGCATGTATAAGTGTATGCGATGTAGTGTGTGTGTATCTGCATGTATAAGTGTATGCTATGTAGTGTGTGTATCTTCATGTATAAGTGTATGCTATGTAGTGTGTGTGCATCTGCATGTATAAGTGTATGCTATGTAGTGTGTGTGTATCTGCATGTATAAGTGTATGCTATGTAGTGTGTGTGTATCTGCATGTATAAGTGTATGCTATGTAGTGTGTGTGTATCTGCATGTATAATTGTGTATCTGCATGTGTATGCTATGTAGTGTGTGTGTGTGTGTATCTGCCTGTATACGTGTATGCTATGTAGTGTGTGTGTATCTGCATGTATAAGTGTATGCTATGTAGTGTGTGTGTATCTGCATGTATAAGTGTGTATCTGCATGTATAAGTGTGTATCTGCATGTATAAGTGTATGATATGTAGTGTGTGTGTATCTGCATGTATACGTGTATGATATGTAGTGTGTGTGTGTATCTGCATGTATAAGTGTATGCTATGTAGTGTGTGTGTGTGTATCTGCATGTATAAGTGTATGCTATGTAGTGTGTGTGTATCTGCATGTATAAGTGTATGCTATGTAGTGTGTGTGTGTATCTGCATGTATAAGTGTATGCTATGTAGTGTGTGTGTGTATCTGCATGTATAAGTGTATGCTATGTAGTGTGTGTGTATCTGCATGTGTAAGTGTGTATCTGCATGTATAAGTGTGTATCTGCATGTATAAGTGTATGCTATGTAGTGTGTGTGTATCTGCATGTATAAGTGTATGCTATGTAGTGTGTGTGTATCTGCATGTATAAGTGTATGCTATGTAGTGTGTGTGTGTGTATCTGCATGTGTAAGTGTGTATCTGCATGTATAAGTGTGTATCTGCATGTATAAGTGTATGCTATGTAGTGTGTGTGTATCTGCATGTATAAGTGTATGCTATGTAGTGTGTATGTATCTTCATGTATAAGTGTATGCTATGTAGTGTGTGTGTGTGTATCTGCATGTATAAGTGTATGCTATGTAGTGTGTTTGTATCTGCATGTATAAGTGTATGCTATGTAGTGTTTGTGTGTGTATCTGCATGTATAAATGTATGCTATGTAGTGTGTGTGTATCTGCATGTGTAAGTGTATGCTATGTAGTGTGTGTGTGTATCTGCATGTATAAGTGTATGCTATGTAGTGTGTTTGTATCTGCATGTATAAGTGTATGCTATGTAGTGTGTGTGTGTGTGTATCTGCATGTATAAGTGTATGCTATGTAGTGTGTGTGTATCTGCATGTATACGTGTGTGCTATGTAATGTGTGTGTGTGTGTATATGCATGTATAAGTGTATGCTATGTAGTGTGTGTGTATCTGCATGTATAAGTGTGTGCTATGTAATGTGTGTGTGTGTGTGTATCTGCATGTATAAGTGTATGCTATGTAGTGTGTGTGTATCTGCATGTATAAGTGTGTGCTATGTAATGTGTGTGTGTGTGTATATGCATGTGTAAGTGTATGCTATGTAGTGTGTGTGTGTATCTGCATGTATAAGTGTATGCTATGTAGTGTGTGTGTATATGCATGTATAAGTGTATGCTATGTAGTGTGTGTGTGTATCTGCATGTATAAGTGTATGCTATGTAGTGTGTGTGTGTGTGTATCTGCATGTATAAGTGTATGCTATGTAGTGTGTGTGTATCTGCATGTGTAAGTGTATGCTATGTAGTGTTTGTGTATCTGCAAGTATAAGTGTATGCTATGTAGTGTGTGTGTATATGTATGTATAAGTGTATGCTATGTAGTGTGTGTGTATCTGCATGTATAAGTGTATGCTATGTAGTGTGTGTGTATCTGCATGTATAAGTGTATGCTATGTAGTGTGTGTGTATCTGCATGTGTAAGTGTATGCTATGTAGTGTGTGTATCTGCATGTATAAGTGTATGTTATGTAGTGTGTGTGTATCTGCATGTATAAGTGTATGCTATGTAGTGTGTGTGTATCTACATGTATAAGTGTATGCTATGTAGTGTGTGTGTATCTACATGTATAAGTGTATGCTATGTAGTGTGTGTGTATCTGCATGTGTAAGTGTATGCTATGTAGTGTGTGTATCTGCATGTATAAGTGTATGCTATGTAGTGTGTGTGTATCTGCATGTATAAGTGTATGCTATGTAGTGTGTGTGTATCTACATGTATAAGTGTATGCTATGTAGTGTGTGTGTATCTACATGTATAAGTGTATGCTATGTAGTGTGTATGTATCTGCATGTATAAGTGTATGCTATGTAGTGTGTGTATCTGCATGTATAAGTGTATGCTATATAGTGTGTGTGTATCTGCATGTATTAGTGTATGCTATGTAGTGTGTGTGCATCTGCATGTGTAAGTGTATGCTATGTAGTGTGTATCTGCATGTATAAGTGTATGCTATGTAGTGTGTGTATCTGCAAGTATAAGTGTATGCTATGTAGTGTGTGTGTATCTGCATGTATAAGTGTATGCTATGTAGTGTGTGTGCATCTGCATGTATAAGTGTATACTATGTAGTGTGTGTATCTGCATGTATAAGTGTATGCTATGTAGTGTGTGTGTATCTGCATGTATAAGTGTATGCTATGTAGTGTGTGTATCTGCATGTATAAGTGTATGCTATGTAGTGTGTGTGTATCTGCATGTATAAGTGTATGCTATGTAATGTGTGTGTGTGTGTATCTGCATGTGTAAGTGTATGCTATGTAGTGTGTGGGTGTGTATCTGCATGTGTAAGTGTATGCTATGTAGTGAGTGTATCTGCATGTGTAAGTGTATGCTATGTAGTGTGTGTGTATCTGCATGTGTAAGTGTATGCTATGTAGTGTGTGTATCTGCATGTGTAAGTGTATGCTATGTAGTGTGTGTATCTGCATGTGTAAGTGTATGCTATGTAGTGTGTGTATCTGCATGTGTAAGTGTATGCTATGTAGTGTGTGTATCTGCATGTGTAAGTGTATGCTATGTAGTGTGTGTATCTGCATGTGTAAGTGTATGCTATGTAGTGTGCTAATGTGCATTTTTGCTGACTTTAAAGGCCAGAATCTAGAATATTAATGGGGAATGCAGAGAGTAGTTTTAAAGAATTTATTAATAAATGTGCAGTTAAGATTAAAATATTTAGCAATATCTTTGCAAAGGCTAATTAAATACATAGCTCACATAGCTATACCAGTGGTTTGAGCTTGTGTTTGATTTGCTGCCTAAGTGTATTAAACGATATGACTTTATTTAGAATTTTATGATTTTTTTAAGCCCTGTCCCTGCTGCTGTCCACCACATTTAATTTTTTTGCCGCGGGGGGTCCCTCTTTTTGAATTTTGAAGTTTTGGGAGGTGTGCACTACACACAAACACACAAACACACACAGACACACTACACACACACATATTCAAACACACACACTACACACACACTACACACACACTAGACACACACAAGCACACTACACACACAAACACACTATACACACACTACACGCACACACAGACACACTACACGGACAGGGACTCACTACACACACACTACACACACACTACACACACAAGCACACTACACACACAAACACACTACACACACACTACACACTACACACACACTAGACACACACAAGCACACTACACACACAAACACACTATACACACACTACACGCACACACAGACACACTACACGGACAGGGACTCACTACACACACAAAAGCACATTTGGACAGATCTCCATGTAAAATTCAAACTCCCTGTCACCTAGATTACAAGTTATGCGTTCATGTTTTAACGCTGAAAAAATTGTAATTTCAGCGTTAAAACAGCACCACAGCCATTACAAGTCTTGTCGGTATAGCTGTACCGCAAGCTTTTTAAGCCTGTAACGCAACGTCAGTTCCGCACACGTAAAAATGTTATTTTTTCATGGGCCTTCCATACCGCAGCCATTACGAATTTTGCGGTGAGGCTAAAAAGCTTGTGTTGCAGCCTATAATGACAAGATCAGTTTCGCCATCTGAGAGCAGTAGTTATGAGTTTTACGCAACAAAACTGTTACATAAAACTCATAACTAAAATGTTACAAAGTACACTAACACCCATAAACTACCTATTAACCCCTAAACCACTGCCCTCCTGCATCGCAAATACTATATTAAAGTTATTTACCCCTAATCTGCCGCTCCCGACATCGCTGCCACTAATACAATTTATTAACCCCTATTCCGCCGCTCCCCAACATCATCACCACTATAATAAAGTTATTAACCCCTAAACCGCCGCCCTCCCGCATTGCAAACACTATTTAAACATTATTAACCCCTAATCTGCCATCCGTCTACATCACCCCCACTATACTAAAGTTATTAACCCCTATTTTGTCGCTCCCCGACACCGCCGCCACTATAATAAACCTATTAACCCCTAGACTGAAAGCCCCCACATTGCAATAAACTAATTTAAACTAGTAACCCCACATCGCCCCCAAACTTTATATTAAAATTACAATTTCCCTATCTTAAATTAAATTAAAACTTACCTGTCAAATTAAAAAAACTAAGTTTAAACTAACAACTAAACCAATATAACTATTAAACTAAAATTAAACTAACTACCAATTAAAAAAAATTAAAATACATTAAAAAAATCCTAACACTACTATAAAAATGACAAAGTATCTAATTACAAAAAATAGAAAAGACTAAATTACAAAAAATAACAAACTGTAAATTATGATAAATAACAAACAAAATTATCAAAAATAAAAAAGAATTACACCTAATCTAATAGCCCTATAAAAATAAAAAATCCCACCTAAAATAAAAAAACCCTAGCCTTCAATAAACTACCAATAGCCCTTAAAAGGGTCTTTTGTAGGTCATTGCCCTAAGTTAAACAGCTCTTTTACCTGTAAAAAAAATACAAAGACCCCCCAACAGTAAAACCCACCACCCAACCAACCCCCCAAAATAAAAAAACCTAACTCTAACAAAAACCTAAGCTACCCATTGCCCTAAAAAGAACATTTGTATGGGCATTGCCCTTTAAAGGGCATTTAGCTCTTTTGCATTGCCCTGAAAAGGGCATTTAGCTCTTTTAAGAAAAGCCCAAACCCTAAACTAAAAAAAAAAAACCACCCAAAAAAGTTTAAAAAATCTTAACACTAACCCCCGAAGATCCACTTACAGTTTCTGAAGTCCAGACATACAGGTGGTGAGAAGTCTTCATCCAGGCGGCGAGGTCTTCATCCATCCAGGCGGCTTCTTCTTGATTCGAATCAGCCAATAGAATGAGAGCTGCTTAAATCCTATTGGCTGATTTAAACAGCAATAGGATTTTAGCAGCCCTAATTCCTATTGTCTGATTAAAATTTCTCAGCCAATAGGAATGCAATGGTACCCCCAGTATAAAAGGGATACCTTGCAATTCAATCCTCAGTGTGCGGCGGACGATCACATGAAAAGGACCTCCACGTTGGATCGATGGACCTCCACCTGGCCCTCCTCCCGGACTTCGGCCTGGACATCCGCGTATCGCTGCTCCGCTTCCACAGGGATGAAGAAGATGCCGGTCCCGCAAGGAATGAAGATGGAGCCGCCTGAATGAAGATGCCGCCTGGATCAAGATGGAGCCACTGGGATGAAGATCCTTCAAGCAGGACTTCAGCAACTGTGAGTAGCTAAAGAGGGGTTAGTGTTAGGTTTTTTTAAAGTTTTTTTGGGTGTTTTTTTATTTTAGGGGTTGGGCATTTCTTAAAAGAGCTAAATGCCCTTTTCAGGGCAATGCAAAAGAGCTAAATGCCTTTCTAAGGGCAATGCCCATACAAATGCCCTTTTCGGGGCAATGGGCAGATTAGTTTTTTTTAGATAGTTTTTTTATTTTGTGGGTTTGGCGGGTGGGGGTTTGTAATGTTAGTGGGTCTTTGTATTTTTTTTTAGGTAAAAGAGCTGTTTAACTTAGGGCAATGCCCTACAAAAGACCCTTTCAAGGGCTATTGGTAGTTTATTATAGATTAGGATTTTTATTTGTTTGTTTTTTGTTTAAATGGGTATTAGAATAGGAATAATTGTCATTTTGGCTAATTCGTCTGTTATTTTGTGTAATGTTTTTTTTTTTTCATTTTGGTGGGTTTTTCTTTTTAGAATAGCCATTTTTTATTTTTAATGGGCAGCAAAAGAGCGGAATGCCCTTTTAAAGGCAATGCCCATACAAATGCCCTTTTCAGGGCAATGGGTAGATTAGGTTTTACTTTATTTTTATTTTGTGGGTTTGAAGGGTGGGGATTTGTATACTGTTAGGGGGAGTATGTTTTTCTTTTGTAGTTTAAAGAGCTGATATCTTTAGGGCAATGCCCTACAAAAGGCCCTTTTAAGGGCCCAAAAAAGGCCCCTTTAAGGACCCTTGGTAGTTTATTATAGATTAGGGTTTTTTTTATTTTGGGGTGGTTTTTTTTTTTTTTTAAAGGGTATTAGAATAGGAATAATTTTTATTGTTTTGGATCATTTCGTTTGTTATTTTTTGTAATTTTAGTGTTTTTTATTTTTTGTAATTTAATGTTTTTTATTTTTTGTAATGTTAGGTTTTATTTCACAGGTAAGTTTGTATTTATTTTAACTAGGTACTTACGGCTAGATTTGGAGTTTTGTCGGTAACGACCAGAAAAACTAACGCCGGCTTTTTTCTGGCCGCACCATAAAAATAACTCTGGTATTGAGAGTCCACATAAAGGCTGCGTTAGGCTCCAAAAAAGGAGCGTAGAGCATTTTTAACGCAGCTTCAACTCTCAATACCAGAGTTGCTTACGCAAGCGGCCAGCCTCAAAAACGTGCTTGTGCACGATTCCCCCATAGGAAACAATGGGGCTGTTTGAGCTGAAAAAAAACCTAACACCTGCAAAAAAGCCGCGTTCAGCTCTTAACGCAGCCCCATTGTTTGCTATGGGGAAACACTTCCTACGTCTGCACCTAACACCCTAACATGTACCCCGAGTCTAAACACCCCTAACCTTACACTTATTAACCCCTAATCTGCCGCCCCCGCTATCGCTGACACCTGCATTTTATTTTTAACCCCTAATCTGCCGCTCCGTAAACCGCCGCTACTTACATTATCCCTATGTACCCCTAATCTGCTGCCCCTAACACCGCCGACCCCTATATTATATTTATTAACCCCTAATCTACCCCCCTCAAAGTCGCCTCCATCTGCCTACACTTATTAAACCCTAATCTGCCGAACGCAAAGCGCCGCCACCTACGTGATCCTTATGTACCCCTAATCTGCTGCCCCTAACACCGCCGACCCCTATATTATATTTATTAACCCCTAATCTGCCCCCCTCAACGTCGCCTCCACCTGCCTACACTTATTAACCCCTAATCTGCCGAGCGGACCTGAGCGCTACTATAATAAAGTTATTAACCCCTAATCCGCCTCACTAACCCTATAATAAATAGTATTAACCCCTAATCTGCCCTCCCTAACATCGCCGACACCAAACTTCAATTATTAACCCCTAATCTGCCGACCGGAGCTCACCGCTACTCTAATAAATGTATTAACCCCTAAAGCTAAGTCTAACCCTAACACTAACACCCCCCTAAGTTAAATATAATTTAAATCTAACGAAATTAAATAAATTATTCCTATTTAAAGCTAAATACTTACCTGTAAAATAAATCCTAATATAGCTACAATATAAATTATAATTATATTATAGCTATTTTAGGATTAATATTTATTTTACAGGTAACTTTGTATTTATTTTAACCAGGTACAATAGCTATTAAATAGTTAAGAACTATTTAATAGCTAAAATAGTTAAAATAATTACAAAATTACCTGTAAAATAAATCCTAACCTAAGTTACAATTAAACCTAACACTAGACTATCAATAAATTAATTAAATAAACTACCTACAATTACCTACAATTAACCTAACACTACACTATCAATAAATTAATTAAATACAATTGCTACAAATAAATACAATTAAATAAACTAGCTAAAGTACAAAAAATAAAAAAGAACTAAGTTACAAAAAATAAAAAAATATTTACAAACATAAGAAAAATATTACAACAATTTTAAACTAATTACACCTACTCTAAGCCCCCTAATAAAATAACAAAGCCCCCCAAAATAAAAAAATGCCCTACCCTATTCTAAATTACTAAAGTTCAAAGCTCTTTTACCTTACCAGCCCTGAACAGGGCCCTTTGCGGGGCATGCCCCAAGAAATACAGCTCTTTTGCCTGTAAAAAAAAACATACAATACCCAAGCCCCCCAACATTACAACCCACCACCCACATACCCCTAATCTAACCCAAACCCCCCTTAAATAAACCTAACACTAAGCCCCTGAAGATCATCCTACCTTGTCTTCACCTCACCGGGTATCACACCGATCCGTCCAGAAGAGCTCCTCCGATGTCCTGATCCAAGCCCAAGCGGGGGGCTGAAGAGGTCCATGATCCGGCTGAAGTCTTCATCCAAGCGGGGCAGAAGAGGTCTTCCATCCGATTGAAGTCTTCATCCAAGCGGCATCCATCCGGAGCGAAGTGACAGCATCCTGAAGACCTCCACCGCGGAACATCCATCCTGGCCGACGACTGAACGACGAATGACGGTTCCTTTAAATGACGTCATCCAAGATGGCGTCCCTCGAATTCCGATTGGCTGATAGGATTCTATCAGCCAATCGGAATTAAGGTAGGAATATTCTGACTGGTTGATGGAATCAGCCAATCAGAATCAAGTTCAATCCGATTGGCTGATCCAATCAGCCAATCAGATTGAGCTCGAATTCTATTGGCTGTTCCGATCAGCCAATAGAATGCAAGCTCAATCTGATTGGCTGATTGGATCAGCCAATCGGATTGAACTTGATTCTGATTGGCTGATTCCATCAGCCAATCAGAATATTCCTACCTTAATTCCGATTGGCTGATAGAATCCTATCAGCCAATCGGAATTCGAGGGACGCCATCTTGGATGACGTCATTTAAAGGAACCGTCATTCGTCGTTCAGTCGTCGGCCAGGATGGATGTTCCGCAGTGGAGGTCTTCAGGATGCTGTCGCTTCGCTCCGGATGGATGCCGCTTGGATGAAGACTTCAATCGGATGGAAGACCTCTTCTGCCCCGCTTGGATGAAGACTTCAGCCGGATCATGGACCTCTTCAGCCCCCCGCTTGGGCTTGGATCAGGACATCGGAGGAGCTCTTCTGGACGGATCGGTGTGATACCCAGTGAGGTGAAGACAAGGTAGGATGATCTTCAGGGGCTTAGTGTTAGGTTTATTTAAGGGGGGTTTGGGTTAGATTAGGGGTATGTGGGTGGTGGGTTGTAATGTTGGGGGGCTTGGGTATTGTATGTTTTTTTTTACAGGCAAAAGAGCTGTATTTCTTGGGGCATGCCCCGCAAAGGGCCCTGTTCAGGGCTGGTAAGGTAAAAGAGCTTTGAACTTTAGTAATTTAGAATAGGGTAGGGCATTTTTTTATTTTGGGGGGCTTTGTTATTTTATTAGGGGGCTTAGAGTAGGTGTAATTAGTTTAAAATTGTTGTAATATTTTTCTTATGTTTGTAAATATTTTTTTATTTTTTGTAACTTAGTTCTTTTTTATTTTTTGTACTTTAGCTAGTTTATTTAATTGTATTTATTTGTAGCAATTGTATTTAATTAATTTATTGATAGTGTAGTGTTAGGTTAATTGTAGGTAATTGTAGGTAGTTTATTTAATTAATTTATTGATAGTCTAGTGTTAGGTTTAATTGTAACTTAGGTTAGGATTTCTTTTACAGGTAAATTTGTAATTATTTTAACTATTTTAGCTATTAAATAGTTCTTAACTATTTAATAGCTATTGTACCTGGTTAAAATAAATACAAAGTTACCTGTAAAATAAATATTAATCCTAAAATAGCTATAATATAATTATAATTTATATTGTAGCTATATTAGGATTTATTTTACAGGTAAGTATTTAGCTTTAAATAGGAATAATTTATTTAATAAGAGTTAATTAATTTCGTTAGATTTAAATTATATTTAACTTAGGGGGGTGTTAGTGTTAGGGTTAGACTTAGCTTTAGGGGTTAATACATTTATTAGAATAGCGGTGAGATCCGGTCGGCAGATTAGGGGTTAATAATTGAAGTTAGGTGTCGGCGATGTTAGGGAGGGCAGATTAGGGGTTAATACTATTTATTATAGGGTTAGTGAGGCGGATTAGGGGTTAATAACTTTATTATAGTAGCGCTCAGGTCCGCTCGGCAGATTAGGGGTTAATAAGTGTAGGCAGGTGGAGGCGACGTTGAGGGGGGCAGATTAGGGGTCAATAAATATAATATAGGGGTCGGCGGTGTTAGGGGCAGCAGATTAGGGGTACATAAGGATAACGTAGGTGGCGGCGCTTTGCGGTCGGCAGATTAGGGGTTAATAAGTGTAGGTAGGTGGAGGCGACATTGTGGGGGGCAGGTTAGGGGTTAATAAATATAATATAGGGGTCGGCGGTGTTAGGGGCAGCAGATTAGGGGTACATAAGGATTACGTAGGTGGCGGTTGGCAGATTAGGGGTTAAAAAAATGTATTCGAGTGTCGGCGATGTGGGGGGACCTCGGTTTAGGGGTACATAGGTAGTTTATGGGTGTTAGTGTACTTTAGAGTACAGTAGTTAAGAGCTTTATAAACCGGCGTTAGCCCAGAAAGCTCTTAACTACTGACTTTTTTCCTGCGGCTGGAGTTTTGTCGTTAGATTTCTAACGCTCACTTCAGACACGACTCTAAATACCGGCGTTAGAAAGATCCCATTGAAAAGATAGGATACGCAATTTACGTAAGGGGATCTGCGGTATGGAAAAGTCACGGCTGAAAAGTGAGCGTTAGACCCTATTTTGAGTGACTCCATATACCGGCGGTAGCCTAAAACCAGCGTTAGGAGCCTCTAACGCTGGTTTTCACGGCTAACGCAAAACTCAAAATCTAGGTGTAAGTAAATAGTTAATAACTATTTACTAACTAGTCTACCTAGTTAAAATAAATACAGACTTACCTGTGAAATAAAAGTAAAACCTTCAGCTTAGGTTTTATTTCACAGGTAAGTATGTACTTAGTTTTCAATAGGTATTATTTAGTTAAAGGGACAGTCAACACCAGAATTTTTGTTGTTTAAAAAGAAAGATAATCCCTTTATTACCCTTTCCCCAGTTTTGCACAACAACACAGTTATATTAATATACTTTTTACCTCTGTAATTATCTTGTATCTAAGATTCTGCTGACTGCCCCCTTATTTCAGTTCTTTTGACAGACATGCAGTTTAGCCAATCAGTGCTCAGTCCTTGGTCACTTTACGTGCATGAGCTCAATGTTATCTATATGAAACATGTGAACTAATGCCCTCTAGTGGTCAAAATGCATTCAGATTAGAGGCAGTCTTCAAGGTCTAAGAAATTAGCATATGAACCTCCTAGTTTTAGCTTTCAACTAAGAATACCAAGAGAACAAAGCAAAATTGGTGATAAAAGTAAACTGGGAAGTTGTTTAAAATTGCATGCCCTATTTAAATCATAAAAGTTTTTTTTGGACTTGACTGTCCCTTTAATAGTTGTAACTTTAATTTAGCTCTATCTTAATTATGTTAAAGTTAGGGGGTGTTAGGTTTAGGGTTACGGTTAGGGTTTAATATAGTTTAATTTAGGTTTTTGCGATGCTCAAATGATCTCATTTTATGAGAGAGAAAAAAAAAGTAATCAATAAACCAAGAACTATAAAACCAGGAATACATTCTGCTTTAATTAAAGGTCAAATATTACATCTCGATGAGAAGCTAATGACTGCTGAAATAAATTGTTAGTCCAGAAGAGAGTTGTTATTTTGTTAAGGAATTTCTAGATTAATTTAATCTGGACTTCAATAGGAACCGTGAACTAAAAATAAACATACAAACTACATAATTATAGTAAATACAATAAAAATCCAAGATAGAAAAAAGGGATGTGAAACTAGATGGGACAATATGTGTCCCAATAAAATCTTGATTATTCTGTCAATAAAGGATATTATTGTTTTGTGCTAGCAAATAAATCTGTCTCTGGCTTTGTAATTAAATTAATTTTAGTAAATCAGATAAAAAATAGCAGGGATAAATTGTTTTAAAATAAGTTTGAAAGTTGTCAGAAGACCTGCTTCAATATCTTTGTGAAAAGCAGATTAAAAAAAAAACCCAACGAAAAACCAAAAAACCCCCCCCCAAACACACACACACACAAATGGGAGTAGTTAAAAGGTTTTAAGAATATTTAAATACTTCAATAATCATTAAGATGTTTGCCAACAGGAAAGTTGTTTTAAAGGGAGTGGCCAGCAGAAACAGTAACATTGCTAGATCTGTAAAACCAGAATCCAAAAGAAAAGCTAAGTTAATTCACTTGAAAAGAAAGGAGATCCAAAAATCTGACGGCTAGATTACGAGTCTTGCGTTAGGGTTAAAAAGCAGCATTGAGAGGTCCCAACGCTGCTTTTTAATGCCCACTGGTATTACGAGTCTTGCAGATACAGGTGTACCGCTCACTTTTTTGGCCAGACTCGAAAATACCGCAAATCCACTTACGTCATTTGCGTATCCTATTTTTTCAATGGGATTTGCCTAATGCCGGTATTACGAGTCTTCCTAAAAGGGAGCGGTAGACCCTCTCCTGACAAGACTGGTACCGCATTTGAAAGTCAGTAGTTAAGAGTTTTATGGGCTAACGCTGTAGTATTAAACTCTTAACTAAAGTGCTAAAAAGTACAGTAACACCCATAAACTACCTAATAACCCCTAAACCGAGGCCCCCCCACATCGGAAACGCTATCATAAATTTTTTAACCCCTAATCTGCCGAACTGGACATCGCTGCCAATATAATAAATATATTAACCCCTAAACCGCCGCACTACCACCTTGCAAACACTAGTTAAATTTTATTAACCCCTAATCTGCCGTCCCTAACATCGCCGACCACTACCTACATTTATTAACCCCTAATCTGCCGCACCCAATGTCGCCGCCACTATATTAAATGTATTGACCCCTAAATCTAAGTCTAACCCTAACCCTAACACCCCCTAACTTAAATATTATTTAAATAAATCTAAATAAAATAACTACAATTAACTAAATTATTCATATTTAAAACTAAATACTTACCTGTAAAATAAACCCTAAGCTAGCTACAATATAACTAATAGTTACATTGTATCTAGCTTAGGGTTTATTTTTATTTTACAGGCAAGTTTGTATTTATTTTAACTAGGTAGAATAGTTATTAAATAGTTATTAACTATTTAATAGCTACCTAGTTAAAATAAATACAAATTTACCTGTAAAATAAAACCTAAACTAAGTTACAATTACACCTAACACTATACTATAATTAAATTAATTACCTAAATTAAATTAATTACAATTAAATAAAATTAACTAAAGTACAAAAAACAAACACTAAATTACAGAAAATAATAAAATAATTACAAGTTTTTTAAACTAATTACACCTAATCTAATCCCCCTAATAAAATAAAAAAGCTCTCCAAAATAATAAAAAGCCCTACCATATACTAAATTACAAATTGCCCTTAAAATGGCCTTTTGCGGGGCATTACCCCAAAGTAATCAGCTCTTTTACCTGTAAAAAAAAGTGCAATAGCCCCCCAACATTAAAACCCACCACCTACACACCCAACCCTACTCTAAAACCCACCCAATACCCCCTAATAAAACCTAACACTAACCCTTGAAGATCACCCTACCTTGAGAAGTCTTCACCCAACTGGGCTGAAGTCCTCAATGAAGCCAGGCGAAGTGGTCCTCCAGACGGGCAGAAGTCTTCATCAAAGCCGGGCAGAAGAGGTCCTCCAGACGGGCAGAAGTCTTCATCCAGACAGCATCTTCTATCTTCATCCATCCAGCGCGGAGCGGGTCCATCTTCAAGACATCCGACGCAGAGCATCCTATTCTTTCAATGTCGACTGTAGAATGAAGGTTCCTTTAACCCCTTAATGACCACAGCACTTTTCCATTTTCTGTCCGTTTGGGACCAAGGCTATTTTTACATTTTTGCGGTGTTTGTGTTTAGCTGTAATTTTCATCTTACTCATTTACTGTACCCACACATATTATATACCGTTTTTCTCGCCATTAAATGGACTTTCTAAAGATACCATTATTTTCATCATATCTTATAATTTACTATAAAAAAATTATAAAATATGAGGAAAAAATTGAAAAAAAACACACTTTTTCTAACTTTGACCCCCAAAATCTGTTACACATCTACAACCACCAAAAAACACCCGTGCTAAATAGTTTCTAAATTTTGTCCTGAGTTTAGAAATACCCAATGTTTACATCTTCTTTGCTTTTTTTGTAAGTTATAGGGCCATAAATACAAGTAGCACTTTGCTATTTCCAAACCATTATTTTTCAAAATTAGCGCTAGTTACATTAGAACACTAATATCTTTCAGGAATCTCTGAATATCCATTGACATGTATATATTTTTTTTTAGTAGACATCCCAAAGTATTGATCTAGGCCCATTTTGGTATATTTCATGCCACCATTTCACCGCCAAATGCGATTAAATACAAAAAATCGTTCACTTTTTTACAAATTTTTTCACAAACTTTTGGTTTCTCACTGAAATTATTTACAAACAGCTTGTGCAATTATGGCTTAAATGGTTGTAAATTCTTCTCTGGGATCCCCTTTGTTCAGAAATAGCAGACATATATGGCTTTGGCGTTGCTTTTTAGTAATTAGAAGGCTGCTAAATGCCACTGCGCACTACACGTGTATTATGCCCAGCAGTGAAGGGGTTAATTATGGAGCATGTAGGGAGCTTCTAGGGTTAATTTTAGCTTTAGTGTAGTGTAGTAGACAACCCCAAGTATTGATTTAGGCCCATTTTGGTATATTTCATGCCACCATTTCACCGCCAAATGCGATCAAATTAAAAAAAACGTTAAATTTTTCACAATTTTAGGTTTCTCACTGAAATCATTTACAAACAGCTTGTGCAATTATGGCACAAATGGTTGTAAATGCTTCTCTGGGATCCCCTTTGTTCAGAAATAGCAGACATATATGGCTTTGGCGTTGCTTTTTGGTAATTAGAAGGCCGCCAAATGCCGCTGCATTTCACACGTGTATTATGGCTAGCAGTGAAGGGGTTAATTATGTAGCTTGTAGGGAGCTTGCAGGGTTAATTTTAGCTTTAGTGTAGAGCTCAGCCTCCCACCTGAAACATGAGACCCCCTGATCCCTCCCAAACAGCTCTCTTCCCTCCCCCACCCCCCAATTGTCCCCGCCATCTTAAGTACTGGCAGAAACTCTGCCAGTACTAAAATAAAAGCTATATTTGGGCTTTTTTTGTGTTTTTTTTTTAGCATATTTACATATGCTGCTGTGTAGGATCCCCCCTTAGCCCCCAGCCTTACTGATCCCCCACCAAAGAGCTCTCTAACCCTCCCCCTCTGCCTTAATGGGCGCCATCTTGGGTACTGGCAGCTGTCTGCCAGTACCCAGTTTAGTGAAAAAATGTGCCTTTTTTAAAAAAAAAACCCTTTTCTGCAGTGTAGCTTCCCCCCCCCAAGATCAACCCCCCACCCCTTCCACATCTCTTAGCTGTTTATTTACAGCTTTGAAAAAGTTATTTTGTTGTACTTTTTAAACTTTTTTTTTCTGTAGTGTAGCGGTTCCCTCCCGCTCCCGCCCCGTGCACGCGCCCACCCGCCGTCCCCCGTGCACGCGCCTGCTCCCGTGCGCGCTCCCGCCCCTAACCGCCCCCGATCCCGCCCCCCTCCACTCCACTGGGCACATCGATGGCCACCCACCCGCCTCCCAGACTTGCTCCCACCCACCAACGATACCGGCCACCGATGTCCGGTGCAGAGAGGGCCACAGAGTGGCTCTCTCTGCATCGGATGGCCAAGGGGGGTTATTGCAGGATGCCTCCATATCGAGGCATCACTGCAATAACCGGAAAGCAGCTGGAAGCGAACAGGATCGCTTCCAGCTGCTTTCCAGACCAAGGACGTACGCCACACGTCCTCGGTCATTAACTGTATTTTTTTTGAGGACGTGTGGCGTACGTCCTTGGTCCTTAAGGGGTTAAATGACGTCATCCAAGATGGCGTCCCTTCAATTCCGATTGGCTGATAGAATTCTATCAGCCAATCGGAATTAAGGTAGGAAAGATCCTATTGGCTGATACAATCAGCCAATAGGATTGAACTTGCATTCTATTGGCTGTTCCAATCAGCTAATAGAATGCGAGCTCAATCCTATTGGCTGATTGGATCAGCCAATAGGATTGAAGTTCAATCCTATTGGCTGATCGCATCAGCCAATAGGATTTTTTCTACCTTAATTCCGATTGGCTGATAGAATTCTATCAGCCAATCGGAATTGAAGGGACGCCATCTTGGATGACGTCATTTAAAGGAACCTTCATTCTACAGTTGACGTCGAAAGAAGAGGATGCTCTGCGTTGGATGTCTTGAAGATGGACCCGCTCTGCACCGCATGGATGAAGATAGAAGATGCAGTCTGGATGAAGACTTCTGCCCATCTAGAGGACCTCTTCTGCCGGCTTGGATGAAGACTTCTGCCCGTCTGGAGGACCACTTCGCCCGGCTTCGTTGAGGACTTTGGCCCGGTTGGGTGAAGACTTCTCAAGGTAGGGTGATCTTCAAGGGGTTAGTGTTAGGTTTTATTAAGGGGGTATTGGGTGGGTTTTAGAGTAGGGTTGAGTGTGTGGGTGGGTTGTAATGTTGGGGGGGAATTGTATTTTTTTTTACAGGTAAAAGAGCTGATTACTTTGGGGCAATGCCCCGCAAAAAGCCCTTTTTAAGGGCTGGTAAAAGAGCTGATTACTTTGTAATTTAGTTTAGGGTAGGGAATTTTATTATTTTGGGGGGCTTTTTTATTTTATTAGGGGGCTTAGATTAGGTGTAATTAGATTAAAATTCTTGTATTTTCTTTATTTTTGTAATTTAGTGTTTGTTTTTGTACTATAGTTTAGTTTATTTAATTGTATTTTAGTCTAGATAATTGTAGTTAATTTATTTAATTTATTTATTGATAGCGTAGTGTTAGGTGTATTTGTAATTTAGGTTAGGATTTATTTTACAGGTAATTTTGTAATTATTTTAACTAGGTAGCTATTAAATAGTTATTAACTATTTGATAGCTATTGTACTTATTTAAAATAAATACAAAGTTGCCTGTAAAATAAATATAAATCCTAAAATAGCGACAATGTAATTATTAGTTATATTGTAGCTATCTTATGGTTTATTTTATAGGTAAGTATTTAGTTTTAAATAGGATTAATTTATTTAATTATAGTAAATTTATTTCGTTTTATTTAAATTATATTTAACTTAGGGGGGTGTTAGGGTTAGGGTTAGATAGGTTTAGGGGTTAAAAACCTTATTATATTAGTGGCAACGTTGGGGGCGGGAGATTAGGGGTTAATAATTGTAGGTAGCTGACGGCGATGTTAGGGAGGGCAAATTAGGGGTTAATAAAATTTATTATAGTGTTTGCAATGCGGGAGTGTGGTGGTTTAGGGGTTAAAACATTTATTATAGTGGCGGCGATGTCCGGTCGGCAGATTAGGGGTTAATAAGTGTAGGGAGGTGGCGGCGATGTTGGGGGCGGCAGATTAGGGGTTAATAAATATAATGTAGGTGTTGGCGATGTTAGGGGCAGCAGATTAGGGGTTCATGGCTATAATGTAGATGGCGGCGGTGTCCGGTCGGCAGATTAGGGGTTAATAATATAATGTAGGTGTCAGCGATGTCGGGGGTGGCAGATTAGGGGTTAATAAGTGTAAGGTTAGGGGTGTTTAGACTCGGGGTTCATGTTAGGGTGTTAGGTGTAGACTTAGAAAGTGTTTCCCCATAGGAAACAATGGGGCTGCGTTAGGAGCTGAACGCTGCTTTTTTGCAGGTGTTAGTTTTTTTTTCAGCCAGCTCAGCCCCATTGTATCCTATGGGGTAATCGTGCACAAGCACATTTTTCCAGCTTACCGCTACCGTAAGCAACTGGTATTGAGGGTTGAAGTGGAGCTAAATTTGGCTCAACGCTCACTTTTCTGAGGCTAACGCAGCCATTCAGAAAACTTGCAATACCAGTTGTTTAAAGGGTGCGCTGGAAAAAAAAGGAGCGTTAGCTCTGCAAGTTTTTACCGACAAAACTCTAAATCTAGGCGTAAGTGTAGCTTCTCATGACTGACTTTCCATGAACTCATGTTAACACACTTAAAAATAGTTTTGCGCATAACACCACCTTATAACTTCATGATATCTCTGTAGCTACTGATTTTCTATTAGGTTAATAATAAACTGATATTTTTTAATGCACACTCTGTATGAATAACGAAAGCTTAATTATTTATTTCATGTGTCTTCAATTTGTATGTAACAGTCTTTGTTGTATGACTTTGAAGGCTATAAGAAAATCAAGCTTTTTTATCATACAGCAAAAGATACTAAGAGAATTTGATAATGCATTAAATTAGAAACATGTATAGAATTCTAATATGTCTAAATTATGAAAGTTTAATTTTGACTTCTATGTCTATCTACTATCCCATGTGTTTTCTTTTGTTAACCCTTTATTTTTGTATTACAGTATAATGAATGACTTAGGACTTCAAACTTTAGGAAAATAGTTATATCGCTTAAAGGGACACTGAACCCAAATTTTTTCTTTTGTGATTCATATAGAGAGCATGCAATTTTAAGCAACTTTCTAATTTACTCCTATTATCAATTTTTCTTCATTCTCTTGCTATCTTTATTTGAAAAGGAATGCATCTAAGCTTTTTTTTTGGTTTAGAAACTCTGGACAGCACTTTTTTATTGGTGGATGGATTCATCCACCAATCAGCAAGAACAACCCAGGTAGCAAGAACAACCCAGGTTGTTCACCAAAAATGGGCCAGCATCTAAACTTACATTCTTGCATTTCAAATAAAGATACCAAGAAAATGAAGAAAAATTGATAATAGGAGTAAATTAGAAAGTTGCTTAAAATGTCATGCTCTATCTAAATCACGAAACAAAATACATTGGGTTCAGTGTCCCTTTAATAATAAGGTGATGTACATTGAAACTCAGTTATTAAATTATTTAATATAATCCTGGATATTGGAAGGGTCCTTTAAAATAAAAATAAATAAATTTAAAAAAACAGAGGGCAAACATATTTTTCTCCCATTTTTTTATTAAGGAAATTACATTGTTTCAACTGCCCGAATTATCAGTAGAAGAGAATACAAGTAACAGGGGTGTACAGTATATAATGCAGCAAGATAATATTTTACTTATAAAACACCATGCAATTTTAGTTTCATACTTAAAGGGACATAATACTCATATGCTAAATCACTTGAGACTGATGCAGTATAACTGTAAAAAGCTGACAGGAAAATATCACCTGAGCATCTCTATGTAATAAAGGAAGATATTTTACCTCACAATCTCCTCAGCTCAGCAGAGTTAGTTCTGTGTAAAAAGTTATACTCAGCTGTTGCTAAGCTGCAGGTAACAAAAAATGAAGAAATGAACTGCAGTCAATCAGCATCAACAGTGCTGAGGTCATGAACTCTTTTACTGTGATCTCATGAGATTTGACTTAACTCTCATGAGATTTCATAGTAAACTTCTTTAAACTGGATAGGGAAATAACATGAGAGTGCACAAGGCTCAATCCCTTAGCTGTCCCGGGACAGACATTCTAATTTGCATCTTAGAAGTCCTTTACAATGGGATGTGGCTACTAAGGAACTTTTGAGGTAAAATATCTTTCTTTTTTACATAGAGATGTTAACGTGATATTTTCTAGTCAGCTTTTTACAGCTATGCTGCATCACTTTAAAGTGTTTCAACATTTATGTATCATGGCCCTTTAAGGCCTCGCTTCCATTGAGTCGTAATTCAGTTTGCGTGCACTCGCAAACCGATAAATATGCTGTTGGAAGCAATATCGTTTATCGACTGTTTCCAATGGCGCGTTATACCTCAATATCGGCAGCCGGACTTCGGCTGCCGAAAAGATCTTCGCGTCCCATAGAAAGTAATAGAAGCCGTTAATCGATAAATTATACCAGGTTTCCAATGAAAGCGCTAACCGTTAATACATTGTCGGAGGCTGTCGATACATTGAGAAATATTACCCCCAGCTCAACTAGGTGTAAAAGAGGAAAATTGTGCTTTTTGAGACCTATTTTCTATTGAAATTATAAAACTTGCAAATAATGCAAGTGTTTTAATGTAGAAATAAATTGTTATAAGTAATATTTATTGTTGTCTCATGTATAGAAATAGTTGAACTTACATTCTAATAGAAATATCAGTATATATTTAAATATAATAATATATGCAAGAACATATCTACAGAATGCAAACTAGACCTATGCCTAGGGCAGCAATAAATATTACTTATATTTATGAAGTGTTAAATATAATTATATTAGAAAATAGTATTTGATTATTAAAAATATGGATAAGTGTTTTTTTATTTTTCTTGAGAGGCGATCACAGGTAAGAAGCACGGACGTTAAACGTAAATTCTATAGCGTAAGGTCGGGTTACCTTAGCAACTAATTGATTTTCAAGAAATCCGACGTCAGATGGAAGCGTTAACACAACGTTAACTTACAGCTACACGAAAAGAGCGACTGCGCGCAACACGCTAATCTTTTCAATGGAAACCTGGTACTAAAATGCAGCCGTAAATTACTTTTAGCTGTCGGCCGCTTCGGTAGCTTACGGCTCCATTTTTAACGACTCAATGGAAGCGAGGCCTTAGTTGGGCAGATGATAAAAGAACTAAATGTATGTATTGATTTATTTTGAAAGAGTTGAAATCTGAGGTCTTCCTTTAATGATGTTCCCCTTGGCTCTGGCATGGATCTTGGTGGCAGGGATCACAAGGTGCTACAGTAGGAAGAAAGCAAACAGATCTCAGAAATATAAAGCTAGATGACATATATGTATCTTAATCATTTTGCACAATCACTGTAAAAACTGCAGAGAATTGAATGCAGAACTGAATATATTTTCATTATGAATAACTTGGGGGTGGTCCAGACCTTGGTTGGGAACCTAGGTGACACATAAAACACATATGCTCCGCCTCTGAGTAACCACCATATGCTTGCTTTTATTGTTTCCATTCATAGTGCTTACAAATTTACTTTTCTTATTAATCCATGCTACATAACAACAATTAAGCTTTACTGATTAATATAATTTATTTAGAACCATTTTTAACATCTCTATTTATTATCCCTTTAAAATTTGTTTTATAAATACTACAATGGGAACTTGACAGATAAGCCAATTCTTTTAAATGCTGGCCAGCTGTCACTTTTAAGGTTTGGGTGTGCTACAATAAAGAATGGGAACATAGTTATCCCCAGCACCCTCGAGAATACTCATTAGAACAACTACTACATAAAGTGTCATATAAATATGGTCCTCACATGCATGCTTTACTATATTAGTTAGATGTATAAATAAAATATAAATGTACCTGATTTAGGACCACCGTGGGTCTGCTCCTGATAATGTTGCACAGGTTTGCATGCTGAAAAATGATTATTACATACAGAATGTTAGCTAACAGTATTTTTGTATTGCAACATAGCATTAGAAACACCAATAACTTACAGACCAAAAAATAAAGTTATAATTTAGCACAATTCTAGCTGTCCAGGGTTGAGGAATGAATTCATGTTATCAAGTACATAAGGGGAGTCCATGCTTTAGTGTCATAGCATAGTGTGAGACATTGGTCATTATATCCTCTGCTTATTTGTATATCGGGCACTGAATGTTATAATGCCCACGTAACATTTAAGGACTGTATCATATAAAGCATTTGTTTTCTAATTGATGTCTAATTTATTGTATTTAATGCACACATGCACATACATTTTTAGATATTTCCTTAACTTTGTCTTCATTTCTGGATGCAGGGACATAGGTAATTGGCCAAACAATTTACTTGGCACTTAAAGATCTACTATAGGAAACAATATACTTTTAGGGCACAGAGAATGTATAGTACTCTTTTTGTTTCCCTTTGCATATTCTTCTATAGGTTACTTACGGTCCAGGCAGTCACTTTGCTGTTGACAGGGGTCTTTACACACGCTCTGCTTTTGGCACGGATCTTTGCAGGGATCCTGGCATTTGGTCTTCTGGTGACCTCCTTTGACTCCAGACATGTTTACTCTTTGGTCCTGCAAGACCCGCTTCTGAGATAAATCAAAGTTGAGAATTCCTTCACAATATGCCTGGTTGATGGGAATGATCTGCTTTTATACACCTGAGCTAAAAATAAAATGTAGATCTACAGATCGGTCACATCATGAGTAAGGCAATTTTACACAATCATACATTTGTTAAACAGTAGATTATAATCTTATAATACAAGAGTAAGACAGTCATTCCACTTACATGAATCCTAAAATGCTACAATTTTAAATAATGAATTTGTGGAATTTAAGATAATAATTTTAAAATACAATTGAAGAAGGCTGAGGTCATACAATTTTTATGACTTCTAAAATAACTCCTAAAATGCTACAGTTCTAGGGTTCATCACATAAAGGATAATTTTGGTTACATAAAGGATAATTTTGGTTGTGTGAATAGATACCTATAAATAATAAAAAAGTGAAGTATATACAGTTTTTAAGAACAATACAAAACAAATGTAGTGCTTTTACATTTTCTGATAAATAAAACAACTTAAAGGGAAGTAGGTGAAATGGTAATGTGTGGATTATGCTGAATTTAGTTTATTGTCTGTTTAGACAGTTTTATGAATGTACAAAAACATCTTACATAGACATCATATACATTTGTAGTACTGATATCAAGCATACAAAGCAATTCTGATAATGTGTTAAAAGCTGATAGAAAGACACAGATGGGACAATGTGAGTGTATAAAAGATGCATAAGATTCAGGTGACTACATTTTTCAGAATAACATATAGCTAATAGGAGCGCCTACAGGCTAAAGTATGATATCAGGCAGTTCATATAAATACAAATATAAATAACTACATTTATTGTAGCAGCTTAAAAACATTAAATAAATGACCGCTCCCTACATAACAGGGAGGAAAATAAGGAAGTTGCGGATGGGAGGAGCTGAGCTCGAAAACGGACGAAAATTGGTGATCAAAATATATCAATAATATTGTTTTTTTTATTAAAAAAAAGTGTCGGTTTAGCAAATATACACACAAGGAATCTATATGTGCAATCAATGCTATAAAGTACATACATATAGTGCACTATAAAAACAAAAAGTTAAAATAAAAATAAAAATAAATTAGAAAAATAGTAGAATCCATTATATTGAAATCCATTTCACAGGTGCACTCACTAAAACCTTTTAAGCAACAGCCAGGGTGCTGCGTGCAAAAACATATAAGAATCCTTTTATCCTCTTTGAGTAGAAAACGCTGCACTCACCAGTCTTGAGGATGATATAATTTATTCACAATCTCATCACATCAGCTTATAGCTGCATAATTACCCCCAGACGTTTCGGTACCGCACTGGCACCTTTCTCAATGGGTTTTTTTCAGTATCTCCAAATGTTCCCTAACAACTTAACACACCCATTCCCTATTTATACCCTAATGGAAGTGGAAGGCCCTCTAGTGGGCCTGTAGCAAAATTAAGGGATAACTGAGTTGAAGTCTGGAAAGTACTAGATGTTACATTGTTGCAAGTGGAGGGGCGGGTGTTTCTGCTTACCTTTATAGGTCCTGACTGCAGTGGATCTGGCCCTCTTTTGTTCCTGGTTCTAGACTTCAAGGAAGCTTTCCCCGCCCACCCGGCCCTGGAAGAAGAAGTGGCGGCGTTAGGTAGGGTTAGGGCCCCCTCCCCTGGCGTGGGTAGGTTTATTTGAACTAGCTCTATTAGCCCAGGGGTTTAATTTAGTCTTCCACCTCCTTAGAGCGTGTTTTTACGACTCATTCTGGGGGGGTTGCCTTACTGGGCTGGTTGTATGCCCTAGCAGTCGGTCAGGGCCTAGAGAGCGGGCAGGGTGTGAGACGAGTGATGTCATGGGATGGGGGAGGTGACACCCACTAGGTGCCGTCCTAGGGGTTAATCCCCCCTACGAATCTTAGGCAAATACCTCTATAGCTTACAGCTCTCTCTCCCTGCCAATTGGGCGTGGCAGCCATGCCACGTTGCAAACACTGTGTAGGGCCCTGACCGTCTGTTAGTAGGGGTTAAATTTAGATAGTCTTTGCTGCCACCAGCGAAGAACTAGTATAGTTCTTTATTATATATTTAAAGTTGCCTAGTTTGGCATAGTTGAATAAGCCTAGTTTTAAAGGCTTATTGTTATTAATAAACGTGACCGTGACCGGTCTTTAGCCCATATAACCTGTTGTCAAGTGTCTTTATTTATTCATTGTGTTGGGTACAGAAAAGACGTAATAGGAAGTTTATCCCTTATGTGCTAAAAACAGTTCCGAGTCAGACACACCGGTGTGATTACACCACATAATATCCGGCGTAAATCCTGGATCTCAACGACAAAAACACATGGCTAATTAGCATATTCACTTACCCTCATGACGAATAGCTACTACGTCACCATCGGGGTAAACTTGCAGTGAACCACAGCGGCTTGGCTGAACACGGACAATTTAAAAAAAGCTGATGTGATGAGATTGTGAATAAATTATATCATCCTCAAGACCGGTGAGTACAGCATTTTCTTCTCAAAGAGGATAAAAGGATTCTTTTATATATATATATATATATATATATATATATATATATATATATATATATATATATATATATATATATATATATATATATATATATATATATATATATATATATATAAAATTGCAGAGGTGAACGGCACTCACGAGTATGTCAGCTACCTGGTGCTCACACTGGGGAGAGACAAACAGTAAAGCAGTTATGGATCCCACGGACGGACTCCGTGTTGCAGCAAGGACCCAAATAAAGCAGGCACACAGGTTTTTTCAAAAACACTCCGGTTTATTGGCAAAGTTGATTACCAAACGTTTCGGCTCACACACGAGCCTTTGTCAATGGTGTACAAAACCAAATGTGAAAAACTAGAACACATTGGTTTCTCTCTGATTGGTCTATCACTTGGGCTGGGTGGGTATTTAAGGTTAGTTTGTGTTCTAGTTTTTCACATTTGGTTTTGTACACCATTGACAAAGGCTCGTGTGTGAGCCGAAACGTTTGGTAATCAACTTTGCCAATAAACCGGAGTGTTTTTGAAAAAACCTGTGTGCCTGCTTTATTTGGGTCCTTGCTGCAACACGGAGTCCATCCGTGGGATCCATAACTGCTTTACTATATATATATATATATATGGGTAAAGTGTGCAAATCCGCTAATCCGCTGTGGATAACCTAAAAAGGGAAAAACAAAAAAAAAAACAAAATGTGCAAAATATCCTCAAAGTGTAAGCTAGATAGAGATTAGCTTACCAGTAGGAAAACTCGAGCCTTAGTCCTTTTATAACTGTCAACACGTTTCGGCCTAGTTTGGGGCCTTTATCACGACATCATCATACTCACTTGAGATGAACCTACAAAAATGCTCCTGCACTGCTGAATGTGCCTGGAGGAAATCCTGCTCTGAACTTAATTTCATGCACTATAAGTTCATTCTTTACTCTTATACGTCTGCCCTTCACTTAACTAAGCAAACCTACTTTTCTTCTCTTATATCCACTCACTCCTTAAACCCTAAAAGATTCTTCTCCATTTTCACTATCTCCTCTACCCACCTGCACCACCCCTCTCATCTGCATTCAGTGCTCAAGACCTGGATGACTACTTTTTCAATAAAACACTTACCATCTGAAGAAACAGCCCAACACAAGCCTGCATCCCAACCACTGAGAGTGAAGTGGGTTCCCTATTGTCTTCCTCACACCTCACTACCTGCCCACTTGACCCTATTCATTCACATCTAATACCTTCTCTATCTCCCACTTTCACTCCAGCTCTTACTCACATATTCAACCTATCCTTTTCTACCAGCTCATTCCCTGCCTCCTTCAAACATGCAAAGGTCACACCATCCTCAAAAAACCCTCCCTTGTCCCTAACTCTCCTGCAAACTACTGCCCCATATCACTGCTCCCGCTAGCTTCAAAAATCCTTGAATAACTAGTTTTCGATCGTCTAACCCACTTCCTGTCCTCCAACTCATTGCTCGACCACCTGCAATCTGGCTTTCGCCCGCCAACACTCAACTGAGACTTCCCTCACCAAGGCTTCTTTGACACTGTTGACCATCCCCTACTCCTACGGACTCTCAGCTCTCTTGGGCTCTGTGACACTGCCCTCTCCTGGATTCACTCTTATCTCTCTAACATATCCTTCTCTATCTCTTTTGCTGGTGACTTCTCCTCTCTATTACCTCTGTCTGTTGAGGTACCTCAAGGCTCTGTCCTGGGTCCTCTACTCTTCTCTATTTACACTTCTTCACTGGGTAAACTTATCAACAGCTATGGCTTCAACTATCACCTCTATGCTGATGATACCCAGATCTACCTATCCACCCCTGCACTCTCTCCTTCTGTCAATTCTCACATCAGCGACTGCTTATCTGGCATTTCCTCCTGGATGGACTCTCACCACCTAAAAATAAACATGCCAAAGACTGAACTACTTCAAATCCCCCCCTCTAACTCTACTCCAATTTCTAATTTTTCTGTCACTGTTGGCGGCACCACTATCTCCCCATCACCTCAAGTCCGCTGCCTTGGAGTCACACTTTACTCAAATTTGTCCTTCATTCCCGCATCCAATTGCTCTCTTCATTCTGCCGCAATCACCTATGCAATATCTCTAAAATGTGTTCATTTCTGAGCATTGAAACTACTAAACAGCTAATCCATTTCCTGGAAATTTCCCAACTTGACTACTGTAATAACCTACTAACTGGCCTCCCTCTCTCTCGCCTCTCTCCCCTTCAATCCATCCTAAATGCATTTGCCAGGCTAATCCACCTCTCTCGACGCTCTATTTCTGCTGCACCTCTCTGTGAATCCCTTCACTGGCTCCCCATTTACAGCAGAGTTAAATTCAAAATTTTCACTCTGACCTACAAAGCCCTCACCAATGCTGCCCCACCCTACCTGTCCTCACTCCTCAACAAATATACTCCAGTCCACCCCTAAGATACAAGAATGACCTGCACCTTGTGTCCTCTACCATCATCTCCGCTCAAGCTAGACTTCAGGACTTCTCTCGTGCAGCTCCAGCCCTCTGGAACACACTTCCTTGAGCTGTCAGACTTTCCCCTAACTTCTCCTTTAAACGTTCTGAAGACCTGAAGACCTTTTTGTTCAGGGAAGCTTATCACCTGACTCAGTAACAAATTAATTTCACTTACCTAACAGTTGCCCTCATCTATCTCCTCACTAATATCATTCTCACCTTTTGCAGTCCCGACCTCCTGTTTCCCATCCTCCTACCCACAGGAACAGGGCCCTTAATTCTCCCTGAATTTGTCTGTAAAATTTTGTCTTTTACTGTATTGTTTCTCCGTTGTACTTTTTATCTTTATACCCATGGGCAGCACTACGGAATCTGTTGGCACTTTATAAATAAAGAAGAATAATAATAATAAACTCCGTTTTTATTCCCAACTTATTGTCCAAGAGCCGTGCCCTGAACACCAAAGATACACTCGTGCTGGGAGAGCCCAATAATAAAAAAAACAAAAACGCTACTTTAAATCAAAAGTTCCAGATGGGCTCAATCTGAGCACTAAAATCAAGCACAGCAACAATAAAACAAAGTTAGCTTTTAAAAAACAAGGGGTGCCCCCCTGATAACTGATGTGTTATTTAAACCCTGTAATCATGATTACCCACAGCTGTCTTCTTATAATCAATTATTATTACCTCATTCCTTTCAACATTGAAAAACAATGTCACATCCAGAAAATCATCCATCCAATAATTTCCACTCATAGTCATTGTTATTCACAAAATTGTTGTGTCTTACTTTTGCAAATACACCAATGGGGTTAATCGATGTTACGGGCATGGATGTTTGGTAACTGCTGTCTGTGTGTCCTAAGCTTACATTCCTTCTTTTTCAAATAAAGATACCAAGCTCACAAGGAGTAAATTAGAAAGTTGCTTAAAATTGCTGCTCTATCTGAATCATAAAAGAAAACATTTGAGTTTAATATCCCTTTAAATGTATTAATATTACTATTTTTTATCATTATTATCATTATTATCGGCGCAGATCCATCCTCTTCTTTCGACATCCAACTGAAGAATGAAGGTTCCTTTAAGGGACGTCATCCAAGATGGCGTCCCTCGAATTCCGATTGGCTGATAGGATTCTATCAGCCAATCGGAATTAAGGTAGGAAAAATCTGATTGGCTGATGGAATCAGCCAATCAGATTCAAGTTCAATCCGATTGGCTGATTGGATCAGCCAATCAGATTGAGCACGCATTCTATTGGCTGTTCCGATCAGCCAATAGAATGCGAGCTCAATCTGATTGGCTGATTGGATCAGCCAATCGGATTGAACTTGAATCTGATTGGCTGATTCCATCAGCCAATCAGATTTATCCTACCTTAATTCCGATTGGCTGATAGAATCCTATCAGCCAATCGGAATTCGAGGGACGCCATCTTGGATGACGTCCCTTAAAGGAACCTTCATTCTTCAGTTGGACGTCGAAAGAAGAGGATGGATCTGCGCCGGAGGTCTTCAAGATCAGCCGCTCGTCATCGGATGGAACAACATAGAAGATGCCGCCTGGATGAAGATGTTTGCCGGTCCGGATGTCCTCTTCTGCCCGGATAGGATGAAGATTTCTTCCCGAAGATGGACTTCTTCATTTGCCGCTTGGATCAAGACTTCAGCCGGAGGATGGACGTCACTCTTCAGCCCCCACTTGGGCTTGGATCAAGACTTCGGAGACTTGGATCAAGACTTCGGAGGACGGATCGGTGAACCCGGCGTGGTGAAGATAAGGTAGGAAGATCTTCAGGGGCTTAGTGTTAGGTTTATTTAAGGGGGGTTTTGGTTAGATTAGGGGTATGTGGGTGGTGGGTTGTAATGTTGGGGGGGGGGTATTGTATGTTTTTTTTTACAGGCAAAAGAGCTGAATTCTTTGGGGCATGCCCCGCAAATGGCCCTTTTAAGGGCTGGTAAGGTAAAAGAGCTTTTCTATTTTAATTTTAGAATAGGGTAGGTCATTTTTTTATTTTGGGGGTCTTTGTTATTTTATTAGGGGGCTTAGAGTAGGTGTAATTAGTTTAAAATTGTTGTAATATTTTTCTAATGTTTGTAAATATTTTTTTATTTTTTGTTACTTAGTTCTTTTTTATTTTTTGTACTTTAGTTAGTTTATTTAATTGTATTTATTTGTAGGTATTGTATTTAATTAATTTATTGATAGTGTAGTGTTAGGTTTAATTGTAACTTAGGTTAGGATTTATTTTACAGGTAATTTTGTAATTATTTTAACTATTTTAGCTATTAAATAGTTATTAACTATTTAATAGCTATTGTACCTGGTTAAAATAAATACAAAGTTGCCTGTAAAATAAATATTAATCCTAAAATAGCTACAATGTAATTATTATTTATATTGTAGCTATTTTAGGGTTTATTTTACAGGTAAGTATTTAGCTTTAAATAGGAATAATTTATTTAATAAGAGTTAATTTTTTTCGTTAGGTTTAAATTATATTTAATTTAGGGAGGTGTTAGTGTTAGGGTTAGACTTAGCTTTAGGGGTTAATCCATTTATTAGAGTAGCTGTGAGGTACGGTAGGCAGATTAGGGTTTAATAATTGAAGTTAGGTGTCGGCGATGTTAGGGAGGGCATATTAGGGGTTAATACTATTTCTTATAGGGTTATTGAGGCGGGAGTGAGGCGGATTAGGGGTTAATAACTTTATTATAGTAGCGGTGAGATCCGGTCGGCAGATTAGGGGTTAATTATTGTAGGTAGCTGGCGGCGACGTTGTGGGGGGCAGATTAGGGGTTAATAAATATAATATAGGGGTCGGCGATGTTAGGGGCAGCAGATTAGGGGTACATAGGGATAACGTAGGTTGCGGCGGTGTATGGAGCGGCAGATTAGAGGTTAATAATATAACGCAGGGGTCAGCGATAGCGGCGGCAGCAGAATAGGGGTTAATAAGTGTAAGGTTAGGGGTGTTTAAACTCGGGGTACATGTTAGGGTGTTAGGTGCAGACTTAGGAAGTGTTTCCCCATAGGAAACAATGGGGCCGCGTTAGGAGCTGAACGTTGCTTTTTTGAAGGTGTTAGGTTTTTTTTCAGCTCAAACTGTCCCATTGTTTCCTATGGGGGAATCGTGCACGAGCACGTTTTTGAAGCTGGCCGCGTCCGTAAGCACCGCTGGTATTGAGAGTTGCAGTGGCGGTAAATATGCTATACGCTCCTTTTTTGGAGCCTAACGCAGCCCTTCTGTGAACTCTAAATACCAGCGGTATTTAAAAGGTGCGGCCAGAAAAAAGCACGCGTAGCTAACGCACCCCTTCTAACGCAAAACTCCAAATCTAGGCCTAAGATAGCTACAATGTAATTAATAATTACATTGTAGCTATTTTAGGATTTATATTTATTTTACAGGTAACTTTGTATTTATTTTAGCTAGTTAGAATAGTTATTAAATAGTTATTAACTATTTAATATCTACCTAGCTAAAAGAAATACAAAATTACCTGTAAAATAAATCCTAACCTAAGTTACAATTAAACCTAACACTACACTATCATTAAATTAATTAAATAAATTAAATACAAATAACTACAATTAAATACAATTACATAAACTAACTAAAGTACAAAAAAAAAAAAGCTAAGTTACAAAAAATAAAAAAAATAAGTTACAAACATTTAAAAAATATTACAACAATTTTAAGCTAATTACACCTAATCTAAGCCCCCTAATAAAATAACAAATCCCCCCAAAATAAAAAAAATGCCCTACCCTATTCTACATTAAAAAAGTTCAAAGCTCTTTTACCTTACCAGCCCTTAAAAGGGCCTTTTGCGGGGCATGCCCCAAAGAAAACAGCTCTTTTGCCTGTAAAAGAAAAATACAACCCCCCCCAACATTACAACCCACCACCCACATACCCCTAATTTAACCCAAACCCCCCCTTAAAAAAACCTAACACTACCCCCCTGAAGATCATCCTACCTTGAGTTGTCTTCAGCCAGCCGACCCACCGATGGAACCGAAGAGGAGATCCGGAGCGGCAGAAGTGATCCTCCAAGGGGCAAGGTAGGAAAAATCTGATTGGCTGATTGAATCAGCCAATCAGATTGAGCTTGCATTCTATTGGCTGATCGGAACCGCCAATAGAATGCAAGCTCAATCTGATTGGCTGATTGGATCAGCCAATCGGATTGAACTTCAATCTGATTGGCTGATTCAATCAGCCAATCAGATTTTTCCTACCTTAATTCCGATTGGCTGATAGAATCCTATCAGCCAATCGGAATTGAAGGGACGCATCTTGGATGATGTCCCTTAAAGGAGCCTTTATTCGTCGTTAGTCCGTCGGGGAAGAAGGATGTTCCACGTCGGCGGGATGAAGATGGATCCTGAAGAAAGAAGATTGAAGACCCCGCTTGGAAGATGACATCGCCCGGATGGAAGACTTCTTCAGCGCCGCTTAGAAGATGACATCGCCCGGATGGAAGACTTCTTCAGCGCCGCCTGGATGATGACTTCATCGGATGGAAGACTTCTTCAGCACCCCTTGGAGGATCACTTCTGCCGCTCCAGATCTCCTCTTCGGTTCCATCGGTGGGTCGGCTGGCTGAAGACAACTCAAGGTAGGATGATCTTCAGTGGGGTAGTGTTAGGTTTATTTAAGGGGGGTTTGGGTTAGATTAGGGGTATGTGGGTGGTGGGTTTTAATGTTGGGGGGGGTGTATTTTTCTTTTACAGGCAAAAGAGCTGAATTCTTTGGGGCATGCCCCGCAAAAGGCCCTTTTAAGGGCTGGTAAGGTAAAAGAGCTTTTAACTTTTTTAATTTAGAATAGGGTAGGGAATTTTTTATTTTGGGGGGCTTTGGTATTTTATTAGGGGGTTTAGATTAGGTGTAATTAGCTTAAAATTAAATTTTAAATGTTTGTAACTTATTTTTTTTATTTTTTGTAACAGCTTTTTTTTTTGTACTTTAGTTAGTTTATGTAATTGTATTTAATTGTAGTTATTTGTATTAAATTTATTTAATTAATGTAATGATAGTGTAGTGTTAGGTTTAATTGTAACTTAGGTTAGGATTTATTTTATAGGTAATTTTGTATTTCTTTTAGCTAGGTAGTCATTAAATAGTTAATAACTATTTAATAACTATTCTAACTAGCTAAAATAAATACAAATTTACCTGTAAAATAAATATAAATCCTAAAATAGCTACAATGTAATTATTAATTACATTGTAGCTATCTTAGGGTTTATTTTACAGGTAAGTATTTAGTTTTAAATAGAAATAATTTATTAAAGTATAGTGTAGTGTTAGGTGTAATTGTAACTTAGGTTAGGATTTATTTTACAGGTAAATTTCTCTTTATTTTAGCTAGGTAAGCTATTAAATAGTTAATAACTATTTAATAGCTATTGTACCTAGTTAAAATAAATTGAAATTTGCCTGCAAAATAAATATAAATCCTAAAATAGCTACAATATAATTATTATTTATATTGTAGCTATATTAGGGTTTATTTTAAAGGTAAGTATTTAGTTTTAAATAGGATTAATTTAGTTAATAATAGAAATATTATTTAGATTTATTTAATTAATATTTAAGTTGGGGGGGTATTAGGGTTAGGGTTAGACTTAGGTTTAGGGGTTAATACATATATTATAGTTGCGGCGGGGTCAGGGAGCAGCGGTTTAGGGGTTAATACATATATTATAGTTGCGGCGGGGTCAGGGAGCGGCGGTTTAGGGGTTAACATATTTATTATAGCTTGCGGTGGGCTCCGGGAGCGGCGGTTTAGGGGTTAATCATTTTATTAGAGTGGCGGTGGGCTCTGTGAGCGGCGGTTTAGGGGGTAATAACTTTATTTAGTTTCGGTGGTGTAGGGGGGCAGATTAGGGGTGTTTAGACTCGGGGTGTTAGGTGTAGACAGCTCCCATAGGAATCAATGGGATGTGTGGCAGCAGCGAACATGAACTTTCGCTATGGTCAGACTCCCATTGATTCCTATGGGATCCGCCGCCTCTAGGGCGGCGGATTGAAAACCAGGTACGCTGGGCCGGAAAAGTGCCGAGCGTACCTGCTAGTTTTTTGATAACTAGCAAAAGTAGTCGGATTGTGCTGCACTTGTGTGCGGAGCATCTGGAGTGACGTAAGAATCGATCTGTGTCGGACTGAGTCCAGCGGATCGAAGCTTACGTCACTAAATTCTACTTTTGCCGGTCTCTAGCCTTTGATAATTAAGGCGAATCAGCCTTGCCACAAATACGCTGCAGAATTCCAGCGTATTTGAGGTTGACGGCTTGATAACTACCCCCCACAGTGTGAATTGTATTTGCTCTTTCTAAAGTATGAAATATTAAAAACCAATATCTACTAGACATTTGCAGCCAAAAAAATTTGGTTTAGCTGAATTTTTCAGAACGAATATTCAGGGAAATCAGTAACCTCCGGTAGGTTGTTTTATTATATTTTGACCTGCCTGCCTCCTAATATTATCATCTATTTGATTTGTCAGATCCCTGTACAGGTAAATAAGCCATTCTATTCTTAGCCATAAGTTTCTTATGTTAATAATCTGCTCCATTGGCCCAAAAGTAGTTTTCCTCTTTTATCTGCTCCTACGTCAATGATCCTTATTATTTGTAAAATAACTGAGAAAGACCCAAGAGAGGTCTATGTTTAATATTTAGGAAAACATTTTTTTTATATATCATCTGAACCCATGAGTAGTCTTTTGATTCATGCCCCTTTAAATTGACAGTCTAGTCAAAATTAAACTTTCATGATTCAGATAGGGCATGCAATTAACTTTAATATCAAATTTGCTTTGTTCTCTTGGAATTTTTTGTTGAAAACTAAACCTAGGTAGGCTCATTTGCTAATTTCTAAGCCCTTGAAGGCCGCCTCTTCTTTCAGTGCATTTGACAGTTTTTCACAGATAGACAGCTCTAGTTCATGTGTGTCATTAAGATAACATTGTGCTCACTACCGTGTAGTTATTTATGAGTCAGAACTGATTGGCTAAAATGCAAGTCTGTCAAAAGAACTGAAATAAGGAGAGGGTTGGAAACAAGGTAATCACAGAGGTAAAAAGTGTATTAATATAATCGTGTTGGTTTGCAAAACTGAAGAATGGGTAATAAAGGCAAAAATGTTTTAATTTTTAACACGAGCGCTACCCGACACACACAAAATGCTTATTTCTAGCAGAATTAGCATTAAATACCGCTCCACTTGCAATCTGGCCCTCAATGTTTTAATCTACCTCCCAGTAGTGCATTGCTGCTCACTCAATAAAGCATAACAAGAGAATAAACTAAATGTTATAATAAAAGTAACCTGGAAAGTTGTTTAAAATTGCGTGTTCTATCTGAATAATGAAAGAAACTAAATGGGTTTCATGTCACTTTAATGTACAGTGGGCAAATGCCTATACAGATGACAGACCCATCTCCTCCTGATTGTTAGGTATAATATGTTCTCAGATTAATACAACACCATTCCAAACAAATAAAAACAATGTAAGTAATGTATCTAAGTGCTGTATGAATAGAATATGATTTCACAGCTCACATCTAAGTATAAAAATAGTAAAAAAACAAACAAAAAAAAACAGTTCTTTTTATTAATTCCATTTATTTATTTAGGTTACATCTTTCTATCCAAACAACATGAAGCCATAGTATTTTCTCTGTATTTAAATAAATAAATACAACAACCTAGAAAGAATAAAATATGGTTTAAGTTTTTTGGGCTAACAAAACCACTAAATAGTCCCATATATTATTATTCAGTGTCATTGTGTCTATCAAAAGTTGTAGTTGTAATAAATAGAAGGTCCCACGAGGTAGGTGTTTCTTAGTAAATCTTTGAACGGATGATCATGTGGGAATTCCGGTATTAGCAATATTTCCCATGACTCTCACAGGGATCAGGAGAACAAGGCCCACAAGGATCTAGAGAAGAAAAAAGGAAACATTCATATTGATAAAGAGAACTGACCATAATGATACATATTGGGCAAAATGTGCTGTAAAAAAAGTGTCAAGAATGCATCCACCATCTATAAACCTCCAGATTCCTCTGACACACTTTGTGCTCTCACACACATCATACAAACATCAGATTATCAAAATCTAACTGTATCCTTCCCTCTAACAACCCCCTTTATCTAATCCTTCTCGCTTCTAACAACACCTTCCTGCCTTCTTCTGAGAAGTCCATCTCACACTTTGTGCAGATATAAAGGAATTAATTCCCCAACTCACTACTCCTCCAGTTCTTCCAGAAAAACCTTGTGCTTTCAAATACTCAGTGCAGCTGAAAGCTCCTTCCAGCTCACCACCTGCCCTCATCACCCCCCCATATCTTATATTACTTTCATGTTTTGAGTTCCATCTGCTCTATCCCCATGAAACTGTTTGATACTATAGATTAATTAGGTGCTCTCCTAAACTCAGAAATACATATTCTTTCTGTCTACTCATGATTTATAGTTCTCTGGCTATTGTCCCACCAACCCAACTATCAATTTGCAATGTCAGTTTTAATCTTCTTCTCTTTCTCTCTGATACTCTATTACCTATAAATTATTTACCACACTAGCCTGCACTCTGCCTCTGCTTATGCCAACTTTTGTTGTACAATTTGCTCCTTTAGAGTGTAAGCTTAGAGCCTTTCTGTTTTTAGTACAAATAAAAGTGCACCTACTACTAACTCTTCACAAAGGCAGGGCTTTATTCTGCTCTTGTGTTTATTTTACTTAAGTATTGTCCCATCTCTTGTATATAATGTAACAAGCATTACTGTGCATTTAAATGATGTATTGATTCAGATGCATGCTCTTTATCTATATTTACCTTGTATATGACCTCTGTTGCTCTGCTCATCATAGTTTTGTTCAGATTTGCCGGCTGGAATAAAGATTAAAACATTAAATTGTATTGTATTCTCCATCCAATAATAGGACTATGTAGGGGTTTAATTTTCCATAAAGTTTAATGCACAGTGTAGTATTTAAAGATAATTTATGGATAGAGAAGAGCATGTTTATGGCTGTACATACAGGCTTGTCCAATTAATTTAAAGGGACACTGAACCCAATTTTTTTATTTTGTGATTCAGATAGAGCAGGGAATATTAAGCAACTTTCTAATTTACTCCTATTATCAATTTTTCTTCATTCTCTTGCTATCTTTATTTGAAAAAGAAGGCATCTAAGCTAAGGAGCCAGACGATTTTTGGTTTAGGACCCTGGACAGCACTTGTTTATTGGTGCTGTCCAATCAGCAAGGACAACCCAGGTTGTGAACCAAAAATTGGCTGGCTTCTAAACTTACATTCTTGCTTTTCAAATAAATATAGCGAGAATAAAGAAAAATTGATAATAGGAGTAAATTAGAAAGTTGCTTAAAATTGCATGCTCTATCTGAATCATGAAAGAAAAGATTTTGGTTCAGTGTCCCTTTAAAGGGACACTGAACCCAATTTGTTTTCTTTCATGATTCAGATAGAGCATGACATTTTAAGCAACTTTCTAACTTACTCCTATTATCAATTTTTCTTTGATCTCTTGCTATCTTTATTTTAAAAGCAAAATTGTAAATCTTAACAGCCATCCCATGTTAGGTTCAGTACCATGGATAGCGCTTGCTTATTGTAGGCTTACATTTACCCACCAGTGAGCAAGCATAACTCAGGTTCTCAACCAAAAATGGGCCGGCTCCTATGCATCACATTCCTGCTTTTTAAATAAAGATAGCAAGAGAACGAAGAAACATTGATAATAGCAGTAAATTAGAAAGTTGCTTAAAATTGCATGCTCTATCTGAATCATGAAAGAAAAAATGTGGGTTTCGTGTCCCTTTGAGAATAATGCTATAACCTCTAGCTTGTTACTTACGATCATTGCAGGCATTTTTCTGTTGGCAAGGATCTTGGGAAATTATCTGATTTTGGCAGGGATCTTTGTAGGGATCCTTACATTTGGTCTTCTGGTAACAGTATCCTCCTTGGGCTGAAGACATGTCTGGTCCTTAGTTCTGAAAGATCTGCTCCTAAGATAAACCACATAGGAGAGAGATAGGTGTGTTTTGTGGTAGGTAGCTGCTTTTATACAAATGAGCTGGAGCTCAGACAAATTGTTCTGCAGCTGGATCATAACATGAGTTGTGCAAAGATCATTTATTTAGTTTTCATCAAAGCAAAGATCTTCCTCAATGAGCACCTCAATCCATTTGCTCATCAGAAAATATACTATAATTATGTGGCTCATCAGTTAAATATACTAATAGATTTCATTCAAAACACTCATTTTAATGATAACATATTAAATGAAGAGAGGTATACAGTATAGAAAAACCTGTAATGTAGTATTTATACATTGGCTTATATCCAATAAAGCTAACAGCTCTGGTGAGATTGATCTTGTTAGGAAAAGTTCATATTCAAAAGATAAATTTATATTGAGAGGCAAAACCTTTTCAAGAACTGTGAGTAGCTTTTTCCTATAGAAACAAATAGACCTTGCACCCTTCACCTTGTAATTGAATCTTGCTTTTACTTCCAGCCTTTATACTGAGAGTAACCAACACATTCTTATAGATAAAAAGAGAGAAGCGCTTGACCTGGGAACAAACAATAGCATAATAGCTTGTTCTATGGCTAGTTACCACCCAAGAAGCAGTCTCTTTTTGCTCAATATGTGCCTTTCACAGAGAAGAACTTTCCTGTAGCCTATCAGTCTGATCCTGACTTAACAGTACAGTCCAGCCCCCAAATACCAGGCAATCCCTCTCTGAAATAGAGAAACAGCATACCCCAGACATACGTTTCCACCTAGTGTGGGCCTCATCAGTGAGGTGCAGCCATATCCCTCTAGGCACACTAAGCAATGGGTCCACGTCTGGATTCCCGCATTACACTTAGGGAGACTTCCCTAAGAGTCATAATTTGCATAGATAAAAAGAGAGAAGCGTTCAACCTCGGAACGAACAATAGCATAATAGCTTGTTCTATGGCTAGTTACCACCCTAGAAGCAGCCTCTTTTTGTTCAATAATTAGTCTCAATAAGTATGATGTGGGAATCCAGACATGGACCTGTTGCTCAGTGTGCCTAGAGGGATATGGCGTCACCTCACTGACGAGGCCCACAATAGGCCAAAATGTATATCTGGGGTTTTGCCGTTTCTCTCGTTCAGAGAGGGATTGCCTGGTATTTTGGGGCTGGAGTGTACTGTTAAGTCAGGATCAGACTGATATGCTACAGGAAAGTTCTTCTCTGTGAAAGGCACATATTGAGCAAAAGGAGGCTGCTTCTAGGGGGGTAACTTGCCATAGAACAAGCTATTATGCTGTTGTTCATTCCTAGGTTGAGCGCTTCTCTTTTTTTATTTATACATTCTTATATAGGCCTAGATTGCAAGTGGAATGCTATTAAATCTCAGGGTGCGCTATCAATATCGCTGGACCAAGCTAAGATTTGCGTAATATGGTATTACAAGTCCACAGTAAAAAAGAATTACAAGACAATGTTTAGCATGTCTGACATCTCTAGTGTGCACTATATTTTCAATGGATGGCACGGCTGTGCTAAAAATTGCTCATATTACAAGATGTGAGCTGTATGTTGCACTCGATCACAACACATAACAGTGCTAAAAAAATAGATTTGCTGGAGACCTGAAGTAAAGTGTTAGGTCTAAAATTAAAGTATAACAAAACATGTAAAAACCATATTAAAATAAAGTATTGCACTCACACACATTTTAAAGGGATATGGTATAATGTGAAGGTGTTTGACAGGGAAGGGCTCAAAGGTATGTGTGTATATACTGTATACACACACATATATAATATATATATATATATATATATATATATATATATATATATATATATATATGTATATACATATACATATATATATATATATATATATATATATATATATATATATATATATATATATATATATATATATGTATATATATATATATTTATATTTATATATATATGACATAGTCCATGTCCCTTTAAAACAAAGTGAATACTTTTTTTGTTTTAAAAATAGAAATACTTTAAAAAAAGGAAAATGTTGCTAATAAGAAAATATTATATATATCCATATAGATATATAGTTATAGATGCATATTTTAAATATTATATATATATATATATATATATATATATATGTATATATATATAATATTTCCTTCTAACTGAAGAATAATTGAATGCTATTTGAAATATTTCTTAACACACTTTTGGCTTTAGCACACTTAGCCTAGTGGATCTTCGGGTTAGCACACAAGCGAAAGCCAGAACAAGGTTTTGTAGTGCGCCCCATAGAAGTCTATGAGGAGAGTGAGTTAACCTCCAGATGTTAGCGCCTGAAGCTTTCGCCCGAGTGATAACTTTTTACTTTGAACTTGTATTGTGTGCGCAAAAATAGGATAGCTATTGATTTAACTTGAGCAATGTTAGAGCTCAACAGCACTAATATTTTGTTCTCCACTTTTAATTTAGCCTATAGTATTTAAAATGGTTAGACATAATGTACTAGATTACAAGTGGAGCACAAATTTAAAAAAGCTGGGTATTCCCTTACTGGTGGCTTACGGGCAGGGGTTGATCCTGATTGAGGATTTCTATACACCTCCACCTATTTGATAATATCATATGTTTTGTTTTTTTCCCAGGCTAGTACGGGAATACCCAGCTTTTTAAATAATTGCTCTGGTAGTTACACGTGAGCTTAGTAGTTCGCCATCCCATTATGCTCCTGAGAGGAGGCTTAGGAGTCACCGGTAGACCATAGAAAGGGATCTTTTGTATTTGTGCAACACAGATCAGTGGCGATAATTACCCACTTTGTACTGGGTTGAGGTTAATAGCATTATAGTCTTATTAGGATTTACATGTATCTGACCTTACCTGCCTATATATCTTTTAACCTAGTTAATGTTGTTTTTAAATGTGTTTATATATTTTAAAGTGTTATTAAAAGTTATGTTTTAATATTTTGTCCCTACAGTGGTGGGGTGAGACTTTGTTTTGTCTAGAGAATATTGTTTGGTGAGTGCTTTGGGAATGCTACTTATTTTTCTTTTGACTTAATTTACTACTGAGCATGTGCAAGAGTTCACAGTATATACATATATATGTCTGTAATTGGCTGATGGCTGTTACATGATATTGCTATATGCACACTGTACGAGGCATCAGCTACTACTGAGCATGTGCAAGAGTTCACAGTGTATAAGTATAAGAGTTTGTGATTGGCTGATGGCTCTCACATGATACAGGGATCAGAATGGCAAGGGTTGCAAGGATCTATAAAAGAAAAAAATAAACTATGAGAAAGTATACAACTAAATTAAAGTGCCATAAAACAGGTTGAGATCTGTGCATATCCTAAAAGAGCTAATTAAGTAAAAATAGTTTGCATAAATAAATTGTTTAAAAATTGATGGCAAGTATTTTAATTTTTTTTCCAAAAATAAGCAAAATTAGTCACATAGCCATGCTGTCTGGAGTAGTCTGATCCACTCCCCTTATCGCTGTTTAGCATCAGAAACACAGGCATTGTATTTCAACTGTTCACTGAAGCTTATTTGCTTCTAGACATGCTCCAGCAGATAATGAATGTTCACTTCTGCATTCTACCAAATCAAAGGTGGATATAGATGCAGCTATAGAAGAAATTGTGTGGGGAGAGTTAGAGCTGTACAATTCGGAAACGTAAAAGAAAGGATTAATAGTGAGGCACTGCAGTATACATTTGCAGGTAAAGTAATTAAAGTACACATTATTATATTTGTCTCTATCCCAACTTGTTTTATGTCCCCTTAACTTATAAAACAGTAGATTGACTAAAAAAGAATAAAACGTATAGTTAAATTCCAGCTTGAGAGCCACAAACATTGTAAATCCTGAGCAGAAGATAGACAGTAAGGACTTACAGTCTGATATAGCTGCCAGTCTTTGCTTGAGGCTCTTTAGCTGGACTTTACCTATGTTTTTAACCCATTTTGGGATGCAAAAAATGTGTGCTGTAATGAATTAAATGTACTTTAAAATAATTATGTGACAGCAAAAAATATTAAAGTACATGAATAGTCTATTAATGATCAGAGACAGTATAATGTATTTTGCTCTTTCTGTGACCTAAATGTGTTTGCACCTGGTGGTAAACAACAAAAACAAGTTCAGGTAAATCTACACAGACTTCTGTTGCTACCAGTTTAAAAAGCTGCAATGACATTAGAATCTAGTTATAAGTATTTATATTTACCTTTTTTTCTGATCACATGAGCTGTGCTCGTGGCAATGATGTGCAGGTATGCATGCTGGAAGAAAGAAAGTAAAATCAGTGTTTTTCAGGATATTTTGTCTTAAATGCAATACAGGAGGATTTTCAGAGTCATTCTTAGGGGCCGATTTATCAATGTCTTGCAGACATGATACACTGTAGTGGATCATGTCCGCCAGACATCTCTGAATGCCAACAGCATACGCTGTCAGCATTTATCATTGCACAATTACTTCTGGTGAACTGCTTGTGCAATGCCACCCCCTGCAGATTCACGGCCAATCGGCCGCTAGCAGGGGGTGTCAATAAACCCGATCATATGCAATCGGACGGAAATAAATTGGAAAGGTGTTTAAAACTGCATGTTCTATCTGATCCATAAAAGTTTCTTTTTGATTTTAGTGAACCTTTAAATGCAGGGCAGTATCACTTTGGTGACAGTATTTAGATCATATCTATCTGGCATAAATTGTCCTATCAACTAGGTGGTCTAATAATTTTATCTAGACTACCTCTATCAAGTATATATTAGCAGGCAGTATAACAACCCTGAGAAGAGTCTATCGCCTAGATTACGAGTTTGCCGTTAGTCTTAAAAAGCAGCGTTGATAGGTCCCAATGCTGCTTTTTTCCTAACGCTAGTATTACGAGTCAGGCAGGAAAGGGTCTACCACTCACTTTTCTTCCGCAACTCAAGGCTACCGCAAATCCCCTTACAATTGCGTATCCTATCTATTTAATGGGATTTGCCTAACGCTGGTATTACAAGTCTTGGAAGAAGTGAGCGGTAGACCCTCTCCTGTCAAGACTTCTACCGCATTTAAAAGTCAGTAGTTAAGAGTTTTATGGGCTAACGCCGGAACATAAAACTCTTAACTAACAAGCTAAAAAGTACACTAACACCCATAAACTACCTATTAACCCCTAAACCGAGCCCCCCCCCCACATCGCAAACACTAAAATAATTTTTTTTAACCCCTAATCTGCCGACGGACATCGCCGCCACCTACATTATACCTATGAACCCCTAATCTGCCGCCCCCAACGTCGCCGACACCTACCTACAATTATTAACCCCTAATCTGCCGACCGGACATCGCCGCCACTTTAATAAATGTATTAACCCCTAAACCGCTGCACTCCCGCCTCGCAAACACTAGTTACATTTTAATAACCCCTAATCTGCCCCCCCCCAACGTCGCCGACACCTACCTACATTTATTAACCCCTAATCTTCCGACCCCAACGTCGCCGCTACTATAATAAATGTATTAACCCCTAAACCTAAGTCTAACCCTAAGTCTAACCCCCTCTAACTTAAATATAATTTAAATTAAACAAAATTAATTTAACATAATTAAATAAATTAATCCTATTTAAAACTAAATACTTACCTATAAAATAAACCCTAAGATAGCTACAATATAACTAATAGTTACATTGTAGCTAGCTTAGGGTTTATTTTTATTTTACAGGCAAGTTTGTATTTATTTTAACTAGGTACAATAGTTATTAAATAGTTATTAACTATTTAATAACTACCTAGTTAAAATAAATACAAATATACCTGTAAAATAAATCCTAACCTAAGTTACAATTACACCTAACACTACACTATCATTAAATAAATTACCTAAACTACCTACAATTAAATACAAATAAATTAAATAAACTAAATTACGAAAAAAAAACACTAAATTACAGAAAAAAAGAAGAATTACAAGAATTTTAAACTAATAACACCTAATCTAATCCCCCTAATAAAATAAAAAAGCCCCCCGAAATAAAATATTTCCCTACCCTATACTAAATTACAAATAGCCCTTAAAAGGGCCTTTTGCAGGGCATTTCCCCAAAGAAATCAGCTCTTTTACCTGTAAAAAATAAATACAATACCCCCCCAACATTACAACCCACCACCCACACACCCCTACTCTAAAACCCACCCAATCCCCCCTTAAAAAAACCTAACACTAACCCCTGAAGATCACCCTACCTTGAGCCATCTTATCCCAGCCGGGCACAAGTGGTCCTCCAGAGGGTCCGAAGTCTTCATCCGATCGGGGCAGAAGAGGTCCTCCAGATGGTAGAAATCTTCATCCAGGCGGCATCTTCTATCTTCATCCTTCCGGAGCGGAGTGGGTCCATCTTCAATCCAGCCGACGCGGAGCATCCTCTTCAAGCGAAGTCCTAACGAAGAATTAAGGTTCCTTTAAATGACGTCATCCAAGATGGCGTCCCTTGAATTCCGATTGGCTGATAGAATCCTATCAGCCAATCGGAATTAAGGTAGGAAAAATCCTATTGGCTGATGTAATTAGCCAATAGGATTGACCTCACATTCTATTGGCTGTTCCAATCAGCCAATAGAATGCAAGGTCAATCCTATTGGTTGATTGGATCAGCCAATCGGATTGAACTTCAATCCGATTGGCTGATAGCATCAGCCAATAGGATTCTTCCTACCTTAATTCCGATTGGCTGATAGGATTCTATCAGCCAATCGGAATTCAAGGAACGCCATCTTGGATGACATCATTTAAAGGAACCTTCATTCTTTGTTAGGACTTCGTTTGAAGAGGATGCTCCGCGTCGGCTGAATTGAAGATGGACCCGCTCCGCTCCGGAAGGATGAAGATAGAAGATGCCGCCTGGATGAAGATGTCTGCCGGTCCGGATGTCCTCTTCTGCCCCGATCGGATGAAGACTTCGGACCCTCTGGAGGACAACTTGTGCCCGGCTGGGTGAAGATGGCTCAAGGTAGGGTGATCTTCAGGGAGATAGTGTTAGGTTTTTTTAAGGGGGGATTGGGTGGGTTTTAGAGTAGGGATGTGTGGGTGGTGGGTTGTAATGTTGGGGGGGTATTGTATTTTATTTTACAAGTAAAAGAGCTGATTATTTTGGGGCAATGCCCTGCAAAAGGCCCTTTTAAGGGCTATTTGTAATTTAGTATAGGGTAGGGATTTTTTTTATTTTGGGGGCTTTTTAAGTTTATTAGGGGGATTATATTAAGTGTAATTAGTTTAAATTCTTGTAATTCTTTTTTTTTTTCTGTAATTTAGTGGGGGGTTTTCTTCTTAATTAAGTTTATTTAATTTAATTGTATTTAATTGTAGGTAGTTTAGGTAATTTATTTAATGATAGTGTAGTGTTAGGTGTATTTGTAACTTAGGTTAGGATTTATTTTACAGGTACATTTGTATTTATTTTAGCTAGGTAGTTATTAAATAGTTAATAACTATTTAATAACTATTGTACCTAGTTAAAATAAATACATCAGTCGGTTTACAAACGGTTTCATCAGGCATAATGCCTGATTTTAATTTATGCCTGATGAAACGATTTGTAAACTGAGAAACACGTTGCAAGTATTGGGGCAACATTGTTAACCCTCTAATCCACTTTTTACAACAAACCTGTGTGTTGTTTTTTAACTTGTGTTTTTAATAAATACCTGCATTTTTACTCTTGAGTGGATCTCTCTATCTACCTACTGCCTGAAACTATACACAAGAGGTATTCCTAATACTTGGTGCAGTTTATTTGGATTACTGTGCCCACTGCTTTACAACAGTACCTGCTTCAAGAAACTGTTCCTTTGGGTGAGCTGCCACACCTGCCTAAATCTGCAGCCGGTTCCTACCAGCACATTGGTGTGCTTTTGGAGTATGTGAGTACCCATTTATACAACTAAGCAAATATTGTTGGTTTTACTTTTAATGGTCTGCACATGTAGTGCTTCCTTTCTGTGTCTCCACTCCATCCTTAGCACTACAGCATTGAGAGCGCGACTGAATGGGTGAGCTGTCACACCTTTACAAATCTGCAGCCGGTCCCTACCAGCACATAAGTGTGCTCCTGGAGTATGTGAGTACTCATTTGGCTATATTGTCATTTTTTTGTGTCTCCACTTGACGATACTACACATGAGGCGCCCCTCTGTTTTTCTTCATTCTCTATAGCTTCACCTGGACCAGCCAGTGAGGAGGAGGCAGCCACTACTGGAAAACAGTCCACACTATCAAAAGGACATTTTTTAATATTTTATTCTCTTTTAAGATCACATTTATATGTTTGAATTGTATATATATTTTTTTCTCCTGTTTACTACATAGACGTTCATGACTTTCTATTATCTAGCGCCCCCCTTTTGTGATCAGGTCACACCTTGAACAAAAAAAAACACACCATTTGTAGATGTTGTTGTTTTGAAGTGACTTAGTAAGTATGTCCATTCTGCTAAGATACTTATGGAATTAACAACCATATAGCAATAGGAAAAATGTGCCCATTCTGACAACCTAAAGGATGCATTTAGATAGGTTAGCAGAGGTGTGGCTGAAAATGAATTCCTAAGCAATTAGAAGAATATCCAGTACAGAAGCAGACTTGAAGTTGAAAGTGCAAAGTTGCAGAGTCCTACACTATAGGCTCCCAAGTTCACAAACCACTGTAAACGCAGCAGCACTATTTTCAAGTACAAAAAGTATTTATTTGTTAAAAGAAGGATAAAAACATTAGACAACGCTTTGGACTTACATTTTCTTAATAATGCCCTGAATACAAACGTTACATTAAACCAAATAAACACAGAAGGGGGGATTACAAAATCACCCCCTCAATACTAACCCTTTAGAGAAAATGTTTTTCTTTATATACACCAACTATCCCTAATTCACTAAGGACACCATTCCTGATTACACATTAGAGCTATCTATTCTTCTTGAAATGTTTAAAGTAGCATTTTTGAAAAATAAGCAAATTATTTATTTAACAGTAAGATGCCTATTCATTATTTTGATATCCTCACATTATAAGAAAACAGTTTGATCACTTTCCTTATTCATTCCATTGGGTTTCATAGTTCCCAATCTCTCAGGAACTATACTTCAAATTATATTTCTGTTTATAAATTATCAGTGGCTTTTATTGAAGCTCTACAACTGATGAATTGCTAGATCCCAGTATTTCCCAATGTCTGTTAACATTTTTAATAAATCGACTAGCATCTGAAGAATGTGAATAAAACACCCAACCTATTTTTGTTCTTTTTATTGGTGGCCATTTCAGACTGTTTTATCTAAATGCAAGCTAATAGAATGTTTGACTATACACTTGAAATTGTGATAAAAATGTAAAAAATGCCCTTTCAATGTAACGCTCGTGGGATACTTCTCTATCAGACCAAACTCGATCAGTAGTCTTGTAATCCCGGCGTCGAGCTGGAATGATAGGGAATATCCCAGAGCAGAGAAAGTTAGTGAGATGAGGAAGGCGGCACTCACCACAGGCAGGACAGTCTGCAGCGGCAACAGCAGAGAAGTCCAAGGATAAACCACTAGAATGGTCAGGCAGGCAGGGTTTGGCAACAGCAAGGCAGTCCAAGGATAAACCACTAGAATGGTCAGGCAGGCAGGATTTGAGAGCAGTAAAGCAGTCCAGCAGACTGAGGGTTAAGGCAGGTAGAGTAGTCACACAGGCAGGTTCAGCAATAGTAATCAATCCAGCAGTTAAGGTTTAAGGCAGGTAGAGGAGTCAGACAGGCAGGTTCAGCAACAGTAATCAATCCAGCAGTTTAAGGATTAAGGCAGGTAGAGTAGTCAGACAGGCAGGTTCAGCAACAGTAATCAATCCAGCAGTTCAAGGGTTAAGGCAGGAGAGTAGTCAGGCAGATAGGTTCAGTAACGGTATTTAGGCACTTAGAAAGAACGATCTGTCACACCCAGGAGTACACGAAGTAACACCTATACTTGGGCAGTGACAGATCGTTTGTGGAAAATTAAATAGGTGCAGTATTCGAGCCACTGAGGTCTGATCGGCATCAGGAGCATGCGGCAATGACATCAGCGCCGCACGCATCTGAGCCGACACTGCCCCTGGCAACGAGCAGGGAAGGAGATGCCGCACCCCTAGCAATAGCTAGAGTGGCGCGGTGTGACATTCAAGGACTTATCAATTGCCTAGATATTAATTGCCTAGGTATGTATGTGTGTGTGTGTGTGAGCAAGAGTGTGAGTTTGTTCCAGTGTGTGATTGTGCATGTGTGTGTGTGCGAGCAAGAGTGTGAGTTAGTTCCTGTGTGTGTGTGTGAGAGAGCAAGAGTGTGAGTTTTTTCCTGTGTGTGTGAGCAAGAGTGTGAGTTTGTTCCTGTGTGTGTGTATCTGTGTGTGTGAGCAAGAGTGTGAGTTTGTTCCTGTGTGTGTGTATGTGTGTGTGTGAGCAAGATTGTGAGTTTGTTCCTGTGTGTGTGTGTGAGCAAGAGTGTGAGTTTGTTCTTGTTTGTGTGTGAGCAAGAGTGTGAGTTTATTCCAGTGTGTGTGTGTGCATGTGTGTGTGCGAGCAAGAGTGTGAGTTTGTTCCTGTGTGTGTGAGCAAGATTGTGAGTTTGTTCCTGTGTGTGTGTGTGCGTGTGAGCAAGAGTGTGAGTTTGTTCTTGTGTGTGTGTGTGTGAGAGCAAGAGTGTGAGTTTGTTCTTTTGTGTGTGTGTGAGCAAGAGTGTGAGTTTGTTCCAGTGTGTGTGTGTGCATTTGTGTGTGCGAGCAAGAGTGTGAGTTTGTTCCTGTGTGTGTGAGCAAGATTGTGAGTTTGTTCCTGTGTGTGTGTGTGCGTGTGAGCAAGAGTGTGAGTTTGTTCTTGTGTGTGTGTGTGTGTGAGCAAGAGTGTGAGTTTTTTCCAGTGTGTGTGTGTGCATGTATGTGTGTGAGCAAGAGTGTGAGTTTGTTCCTGTGTGTGTGTGAGAGCAAGAGTATGAGTTTGTTCCTGTGTGTGTGAGAGCAAGAGTGTGAGTTTGTTCCTGTGTGTGTGAGCAAATGTGAGTTTGTTCCTGTGTGTGTGTGTATGTGTGTGTGTGTGTGTGTGTGTGTGTGTGTGTGTGTGTGTGTGTGTGTGTGTGTGTGAGCAAGAGTGAGTTTGGTCCTGTGTGTGTGAGCAAGAGTTTGAGTTTATTCCTGTGTGTGTGAGAAAGAGTGAGAGTTTGTTCTTGTGTGTATGTGTGTGGGTGCATGTGTGAGCAAGAGTGTGAGTTTTTTCTTGTGTGTATGTGTGTGTGAGCAAGAGTGTGAGTTTGCTCCTGTGTTTGTATGTGTGAGCAAAAGAGGGAGTTTGTTCCTATGTGTGTGTGTGTGTGTGAGCAAGAGTACGGGTTTGTTCCTGTGTGTGAGCAAAAATGTTTCTTTGTTCTCATTTGTGTTTGTTTGTTCCTGTTTGTGTGTGTGTGTGTGTGTGTGTGCAAGAGTATGAGCTTGTTCCTGTGTGCTGTGTGTGTGCAAGCGTATGAGCGTGTTCCTTTGTGTGTGTGAGCAAGAGTGTGAGTTGTTGTGTGTGTGTGTGTCAGCAAGAGTGTGAGTTTGTTCCTGTATGTGTGTGTGTGCGTGTAAGCAAGAGTTTGAGTTTGTTCTTGTGTGTGTGTGTGAGCAAGAGTGGGAGTTTGTTCAAGTGTGTGATTGTGCATGTGTGCGAGCAAGAGTGTGAGTTAGTTTCTGTGTGTGTGTGAGAGAGAGCAAGAGTGTGAGTTTTTTCCTGTGGGTGTGAGCAAGAGTGTGAGTTTGTTCCTGTGTGTGTGTATCTGTGTGTGTGAGCAAGAGTGTGAGTTTGTTCCTGTGCGTGTGTATGTGTGTGTGTGAGCAAGATTGTGAGTTTGTTCCTGTGTGTGTGTGCGTGTGAGCAAGAGTGTGAGTTTGTTCTTGTGTGTGTGTGTGTGTGTGTGTGAGCAAGAGTGTGAGTTTGTTCCAGTGTGTGTGTGTGCATGTGTGTCTGCGAGCAAGAGTGTGAGTTTGTTCCTGTGTGTGTGAGCAAGATTGTGAGTTTGTTCCTGTGGGTGTGTGTGCGTGTGAGCAAGAGTGTGAGTTTGTTCTTGTGTGTGTGTGAGCAAGAGTGTGAGTTTGTTCCTGTGTGTGTGTGAGAGCAAGAGTATGAGTTTGTTCCTGTGTGTGTGTGTGTGTGTGTGTGTGTGTGTGTGTGTGTGTGTGTGTGTGTGTGAGAGAGCAAGAGTGTGAGTTTGTTCCTGTGTGTGTGAGCAAATGTGAGTTTGTTCCTGTGTGTGTGTATGTGTGTGTGTGTGAGCAAGAGTGAGTTTGGTCATGTGTGTGTGAGCAAGAGTTTGAGTTTGTTCCTGTGTGTGTGAGCAAGAGTGTGAGTTTGTTCTTGTGTGTATGTGTGTAGGTGCATGTGTGAGCAAGAGTGTTAGTTTTTTCTTGTGTGTATGTGTGTGTGTGTGTGTGTGTGTGTGTGTGTGTGTGTGTGAGCAAGAGTGTGAGTTTGCTCCTGTGTTTGTATGTGTGAGCAAAAGAGGGAGTTTGTTCAAATGTGTGTGTGAGCAAGAGTACGGGTTTGTTCCTGTGTGTGAGCAAAAATGTTTTTTTGTTCTCATTTGTGTATGTGTGTTTGTTTGTTTGTTCCTGTTTGTGTGTATGTGTGTGCAAGAGTATGAGCTTGTTCCTGTGTGCTGTCTGTGCAAGAGTATGAACTTGTTCCTTTGTGTGTGTGAGCAAGAGTGTGAGTTGCTGTGCGTGTGTGTCAGCAAGAGTGTGAGAGAGTTTGCATTTGTGTATATCAGTGTGTGAGTTTGTGTCAGAAAAAGTGTGATATATAAGTGTGATATATGTGTATATGTATGTGAGTGTGAGTGTGTGTGTGTATATATATATATATATATATATATATATATATATATATATGTCTGTGTGTGTGTAAATATAATACAATTTGTGTGTAATTAAAAATATATATATTTTTTTATCATATTGCAGCCTCCCAAAAAAAATATTTTTGTGCTGGCTTCTAGATTTTCGAATCATATTTGTCAAGCCCTGCCTTACATCTAAGTATAAGCACTCACTTGAGTCACTTTTGACAACAATGCGCTACCATATTTAAAAATATGTGCAGCTCATGCCGGCATCATGCTACTGTGTCTGCTTCACTGATATAATTATACTTAGGGCATTTTAATTTTTTTGCCTCCCCTTGGAAAAATTTCTGCGGACGCCTATGTATTTTTGTTTAGATTTATGGTACTTTTTTGGTTTTAGATCAGTTTCTTTTTCCAAAAACAAAACAAAAAAAAGGATTTATTTGTTATTTTAATTAACTTTATGATAACCTTAATTCTGAGAATGAAAATAAAAAAGATATATATATGTGTGTGTGTATATATATATATATATATATATATATATATATATATATATATATATATATATATATATATATATATATATATATATATATAAATTGAAATTTCCACTTTTCGACTAGTCCCAGACGAGTAAGAAATTGCAGCGGACAAGTTGCCTAGTAATTTAAATATAGAAATATATGTGTGTATGTGTGTATATATATATATATATATTTATTTGTTGTTTTTGTTCCCAGGTGTGGGGTGGGATTCGGACTTCATAAATAATTCTTCACACTAGTAAATATGTTCAGCTGCATTTATTTTTTTACAAGACAAAGGTTGAATAACTTGTTTTTATATGCAGGAAATGTATTCTAAATACATTGAGTCATCCAGTTTTGACTTCTTCCAGGTATTAGCAATGCTTCGCTTGGCTCTGGCAAGGATCAGGGTGGCAAGGGTCTGTAACAGGCAAAAGGAAACATTCTTAGAATTATGTAAAAAATACCTGAATTTTTTTTTCTGACATTAAATTGTGCATAAAAAGGTTCAAATAATTTTTTTGGTCTTTTTTTAATTGAAATAAATATAAAAACAGAGGAACAGCAGGTCATCATTACAAATCTATATGTTTAGACTAGAAGTAGTCACATTTTGACAGTCCTTTTCTGCATAAACTATAACTTTGGTTAATTCCAGCTGTAAAACCAATGAGCGATCCCAAGACTCAGGGGCTAAATCACAATCCTTTAGTACAAATGTTTCTAGTGATTTTCTACAGAAAATTACAATTATAGTCTTAGGGTATTTTTTTTACATAAATCAGTTGCTGAGTTTTTTTTTCTAACATATTCTGGTTGGGTCCCATAGTTCTACACAATTACAAAGTTACTGTTATTTTCACTTTCAATTTGCACAAATTTTTGTTAACCTTCTTTCATGTCATAAAAATAAATAAAATTAAAATTAAAATAAATCTGGTTAAAGGGACAGTCTAGGCCAAAATAAACTTTCATGATTCAGATAGAGCATGTCATTTTAAACAATTTTCCAATTTACTTTTATCACCAATTTTGCTTTGTTCTCTTGGTATTCTTAGTTGAAAGCTTAACCTAGGAGGTTCATATGCTAATTTCTTAGACCTTGAAGCCCACCTCTTTCAGATTGCATTTTAACAGTTTTTCATCACTAGAGGGTGTTAGTTCACGTATTTCCTATATATAACACTGTGCTTGTGCACAAGAAGTTATCTGGGAGCAGGCACTGATTGGCTAGACTGCAAGTCTGTCAAAAGAACTGAAAAAAAGGGGCAGTTTGCAGAGGCTTAGATACAAGATAATCAGAGAGGATAAAAGTATATTATTATAACTGTGTTGGTTATGCAAAACTGGGAAATATAAAGGGATTATCTATCTTTTAAAACAATAAAAATTCTGGTGTAGACTGTCCCTTTAATGGCTGCTCTTTCATACAGATAATCACAAAAGTTGAGTACAATTTCTCTTTAAAGGGATATTCTAGCTAAAATTGAAGCACACATTAGTCACTTGGCTAAAATGTTAATGATTTCCTTTTGTTTGGGTTGTACAGAACTTGTTTTCTTTTCTCTTTTCATATATTATTGAAGCAACATGAAACCAAACATTTTTCTTTCACGGTTCTGATTAAGGATACGATATTAAAGTATTCCTTGCAATACTGATACCATGTCCACGGTACTGAGCACACCTAATTGCTTTTAAACAAAGGATACTATGAAAACGAAGTCAATTTGTTAGAAGAAATATTGTACACACTCTATAGAAATCATGAAATAACATTTTGGGCTCATGTCCCTTTAAAGGCCCATTAAAGGAATATGAAACCCAACATTTTTATTTCATGATTCAGATAGAGCATGCAACTTTAAACAACTTTCTAATTTACTTCTATTATCCTTCATTCTCTTTGTATCTTTTGTTGAATATCAGGGACATATGCTTAGAAGCTGGCTCAGTCTGGAGAACTATATGACAGCAGTTTTGCAAGAATGTTTTCCATTTGGAAGAGCACTAGAGGGCAGCGCTATTTCCTGCCATCTAGTGCTCCAGATGACTACCTAGGTATCTCTTCAACAAAAATATAATGGGAACAAAAGCAAATTTGCTAATTTAAGTAAATTGGAAACATTTTTAAAATGGTATGCTCTGAATCACAAAATATTTTTGGGGGGTTTCACATCCCTTTAAAGTGAATGTAAATTTTGATGCTAAAGTGCCCGGTTTTTAAAAATTCAATTAAAAACAGGGGCACTTTAATTCATAAAAATTTACATTTCACTCCTGTTGTGAATAAAAACTTACCTTTTAATCTTCACAGCAGCTCCAGCTTCCTCCGGTCGTCGAAAGCCATTTCTGATGTCAGAAATGAAGGATAGGTCATCCTCCAATCATGGCTTCCCCCCCCGGGGGAATCGGTGTCTGATTCAATGCCGTGATTGGAGGAAGCCGGATTCCTCATTTTAGACCCAGGAAGAGGCTTTGCGATGGGTGGAGGAAGCTGGAGCTGCTGTGAAGATTAAAAGGTAAGTTTTTTTCACAACAGGAGTGAAATGTAAATTTTGATGAATTAAAGTGCTCCTGTTTTTAATCAAATTTTTAAAAACCGGGCACTTTAGCATCAAAATTTACATTCACTTTAACTCTGCATTTTAACAATGCATAACACATTTGATTATTGAAAATGAAACATTATTGCAATATATATTTATTATTTATTTTGCTTCATTTTGCTGTAAATTACATCGAAAATTGTGCTTGTTCCACTTTCTTCCAGGCAAGCTTGGGTTAATACTTCAGCTAATTTATCTGTGAGGTTTTGTTTACCCTTTTCCAACCTCACATTCTCTTTACTCATTTGCTTTTTAAGGTTGATTATTAGTTTTGCATCAACAATCATGATTGGAAAAGTATGCAATAGCAGTGAGCATATAAGGCAGTTAAAGGTGTTAAAGGACATTCCGGACAATATTTAAACATACATTAGTGCATTTACTAGTATATTTACAGTACACGTTAGCTAAAATACTTTTAATTAAAAGTACATTTACTGTGCATGAGTATGGTATAAGCACTTAATGTAATTAATATATTTAAATAATCTTGCACTTACTACAGCATAGAATCTAATCCATTTTCTTTACTACTTAGCATTAAGTATACAATGTAACTATATTAAGTTCTTTTTTTTATTTACCTTTTTTCTGCACACAAGTGCTCTGGTTCTGGCAATGCTGCACAGGTTTGCATGCTGCAAGTAAGAGAATAAAATTAGTGTTTAAAGCTTTAACCTGGGGGGGAAAACCCTGAAATGATTCTTCTATGTGAACAGATAATATTTTTATCATTTTGACCATGGTCTTTAATATTAGCTAAATGGATATACTTACAAAACACTTTAAAACAAACCTCATTTGACTGCTTTATTAAAATCTGCCAAACATTCAGATATTTATTTATTTTTACAAATGAATGATAAACAGTTGTGTAAGTAATGGACTCTAATGTATGCAGTATCCACTGTAAACTATGGGAGTATTAGTAAAAATGTAAATGTATGAGAATCAACATATATCTGGTCATTTTATATTTTTAATGTTTTTTTTTTTTTTTAAAATAGAACATGACTTTAAAAAAAAAAAAAATTCAATTTCAATTTACTGAAACATTTGACTGCAAGTAAGAATGTCTAGGAAATCATTATCTATATTAATTAATTATGTGTTAAACCCCTGCAAAAGGGATAAATATATAAAGTCAGATCTAGAAAAGCAGTACACTACTGGGACCTATCTAAGCACAGAAGGTGACAATAGACATTTGTGCATAACCACCAACAACTAGCTAGCTTCATGTAGGGCGTTGCTGCGCCTAAGCCTACCTAGGTATACTTTTCAACAACGAGTAAAGTACCTTTGACAAAAGTCTTGTAAATTTGCAAGCTCCATATGATTCACTTGTCCCTTTAATTAACTAGAGTTTGTGATTATATTGCTTACATTTTATGAGGGTATAAAGAAAAATGTACAGTTATACAGTATGTTACAAATTCTGAACAAGTAAAATCTATTTGAGACTTACGGTCATGGCAGGCGCTCTGCTTCTGGCAAGGATCTTGGCACACGCTCTGCTTCTGGCAGGGGTCCTTGCAGGGATCCTGGCACTGGGTCTTCTGGTGACAATGTCCTCCTTTAACTCCAGACATGACTGGTTATGGTTCTGCAAGATCTGCTTGTGGGAAAAATCAAGGAAGAGAGATTTCTAACAATGTGTTGAGCTGATATTTATATACCTGAGTTTGCATTAGTCATATGCTCTTGCGATGGGTCATGATGTGAGTAATGTCGTTCTTTGAAAAATCATAAATACTTAGATATTTAAGGGATATATAATATGATTGGTTTAAATTGATATCTTCAAAGCAAGGTGTTTCCTTGTTAGAGCCTTGCAAAATCTTCATCATGGAATACCAAAATTCTTGGCTCATAAACTGGCAACATAAATTACGTAGAGAGACAATCTATAAATTTTGAAGATTATCCTGACACAATATAATTAGAAGAGGTTGGTTTTTATAACTCCTGGTCAGAAACTAAATGTCAAATACCTAAATGGAAGTCTTAAGAAACCTAAAAGAACTGTAATATAATCATAATTTCTTTAGAATTGTGTTTGTTTAGATGAAAAAAATAACTTTATGGATTTCAATAATACTGTATATAAAAAAGACGCACAGAAGAACATTATAAAGTATCCTTAACCCCTTAATAACTATGACATACCCTGTGTGTCACTGGTCGTGAAGGGTTTTTCAGGCCAAAAGGGGTTACAGGTGTTTTTTATTGTTATTTTGACCTCCCTCCCTTAAGCAGGCCTCTTGGTATAGCGTAACCTCGCCACTGGCGGTGAGACCATTCTATAAAAAATCAAGCCCCATAGAAAGACCAGCGACATGCAGGGTATGTCACTTGTCTTTAATGGGCTATAGAGCAGGGAAGGGGTTAACTAAATCATAGTGGGAGACGAGTTACATACATAGTAGTTACAGTTGAGAAACTGAATGAATTATTTATTGTTTCTTGCGCAAATTAGCTGCCCTCAATATTTTTGCACTGAGTAATCATATTTTATTGCAATTACCTCTCTTATAAAATAATTATAATAATTTAGCTAATCTCTGTTCATATCTTTAACAACCGCTTGCCCATGATAGTTGTGTTGTGTTACTCATAAATTGTTTTTACTTTGTCATCGTTGCTCATCACCATCCTAAAATTTATTTGATATTTAAAGGGACCTGAAACACAATAACAGTGAAATATAAAATGTTTAATAATGAATAGTAAAAAAAAATAACAGAATATTTTTGTTGTTTATTTCACCCTTTGTCCTGTAAATTAAAACTGCAATGAAAATTGGGGTTTTCCAGTTCTGAGAATTGGAATGGCCCACTGCTGACTTTATAAACCTAACTCTGCTACATATCTGTCTCTAATTTACCTCTGTAGAAGATATAAGAATAGATATGATACTTCTTAAGAAAGTAAGCAAACAAAAAACAAAAAAAGAGCAGCAACTTTGTCTACTGCTGTAACAAGTCTGGGTTGTTTACTCCAAATAAGGCAAGTGGTTGAGAGAGTTTGGCCAATGTAAAACAAGCAAAGTGCTAATGCATTCCAAAAATGTTGCCAGGTTCCTCAAATTCTGCGGCTCTTCTTGACACACCAGATTTTTTTAAGGCTTTGATCAGTCAGGCATTAGGAAACAGCATATATTCCCTTAAATCATCGACATATCTTAAAACAAACCCTACTGACTTGGCAAATGTGTATTCTTCTTAGGTTGCCGGCCATGCTTAAAAAAAATACTGTATAATCTCTAGGTAAGGGGGTTTGATGGTAGGTGGACTCAAACAATGCCCCCTCAAAAGCCACCACTCTTGATCCAGCCATGTACATTTTTTTGCAACTGAGCAGTCATTTTTGCCTTTTTGGTTGCCATTAGCACATGCAGATGGTAGTGATTTGACCCCTTAACTGCCACTCACTTCTTTCTGCTCTATATTTATAATACATTAAGGCATAGGAGGCCTTTTACATTTAGACAAAACTCTATCCCCCCAAAAAAGTGGTATGTTAGAGCATCTGCCAAAATAGGTGCTGATGCCCTGATGATCAACAAATTGTCAGACCCACAAGAAATTGCCTTTTTGGGCTTGCCAGTCTCTCAATCTTAGGCAATACATTCAAAGAGTGGGCTGATTCTCTTTGTTCTGACCAGTGGTCTTGTGTCTCCCATAGGCTGGGGGTGTAGCTGTATTTGAAGAGGGTCTACACAACATAGACCGTGTTTTCCCTTAAATAATAAATGTTTTCTATGTAGTAGCACTTCATATAATGTCAATGTAAGTTTATCTGCAGATTCTTTAGATTTATTACACTGGAAATTCTCACCACTGAAAAGCTGGCGAGACTGAAAAGGTGCATCTAACATGTAGGGCAGTGCTGTGAATATTAGAAACTCACAGCAATGTTTCCCCATCAAAATACAAGTTACCCTCAAGGAATGCCCATCAAACTCCCATGGAACACCTATAAAGTTGTTATATCTGGGATTTACTTTGCTAATAAAGAAAAGAAAAAAACAACTTACCATTAAACCTACAGGAGTTGTGGAGATATATGTATATACAATGATTTATTTATATGTATTTTATTGTATAATACAATAATATATATAACCCCAATACACTATTAACCCCTAAAGTGACATAACCCCAAATGCAACCTAACCATACTACACTGTTAACCCCTAAAGCGCCATAGACCCAACACAACCTAACCCCACTGCACTATTAACCCCTAAAGCGACATAAGCCACAGCAGTAAACAAAAACAACATATCACAATAAACATCAACAAAAACCCCACAACAGTAAACAATCACAAAGTAAATAAAATATTAAAGGGGCATGAAACCCAATTGCTTTCTTTCAGGATTCAGATATAACATACAGGGCACGATTATGACTGCTAACATGTGCTCATATTACAAGTTGAAAGTAAACGTGTTCGCTTGAGCATAAACAAATTTAGTGCAAAATAAAATGTGCACTAAGCACAGCATAAATACATTAAAATGGAGTTTGAACGGAAAGGGCTATATTGTGTATATATATCTATATATCTATAAACCTATATCTATCTATCTATCTATCTATCTATCTATCTATCTATCTATCTATCTATCTATCTATCTATATATATATATATATATATATATATATATATATATATGTGTGTGTGTGTGTCTAAATATACATGCTGGAAGAAAACGAGTGAAATTACAAGCAGTTGCTATTTATAAAGTCCTTTTGTATATTGACTTAATTGTAAAACAGTTCATTTGTTGTTCTCATTTTATTTAATAATTGCTAATTATTTAATTGCTAAATAGCATCAAACAAATGTGATTTTCCCTGCATTTATCCTTATACAAAAAATCCCTGACAGGCACACTGCTGAGTACCAGGATCATGGCACGTTGTATCATTTTTGAAGGGACTTTTGCAGGGATCTTGGCATTTTGTTTTCCAGTGACAGTGTCAAACTTTGACTCCTCAGGTGACTGGTTTTATTTTCTCTAAGATCTGCTTCTGAGATAAGCCAAGAACTGTTTTTTATTTTATTTTATACACCAAAGATGGAATCAGGTGCTCTCATACGGATGGACTATGAAAGTAGCAATGCAATTCATAAGCGATTGGATGTATTAATAACATATTTTGTATTCTCTGATTTGATCTCATATCTTTAAAGCTGAGTGGTTTCCATCCAGCAATTCCTGCCACTTAAGGAACTTTATATATTATGATTCATAGGCTGAGAATATCTATAACACATTTTATGTGATACAGTTGAATAGAGACAATTAACTAATAAAACTATAATTAGCAGACTAGCTGCAACAATTAAATTACTAGGAGTGTGGGATTGAAATAATAACTATAATGAAAACATGAATGCTCATTCTAATTTACTTCTAGGGTCAATTTTTCTTTGTTCTCTTGGTATCTTTTGTTAAAAAGCAGGGATGTGAGCTTTAGGAATGTGTAAAAGTGCTACAGCCCTATAATGGCAGCAGTTTTGCAAGAATATTATCTATTATTATTATTATTATTATTATTATTATTATTATTATTATTATTATTATTATTATCTAACATGTAGTGTTCCAGACTTCTACCTAGGTATCTCTTCAACAAAGAATACCATGGGAATTAAACCATTTTTTTTAAAATGTGTGTCTGAATCATGAAATAAAAAAAATGGGTTTCATATCTCTTTAATGGATTGGGTTGCTCCGTGCTTCTAATCTGTCCAAATGCTGAAATATACTAATAAGTCTTGTTAACTATTATATAAAACAAATATATATTAGTAGGGCTAGTAGATATGAAAGCATTTAAAAGGATAGTCTAGTCAAAATTAAACTTTCATGACTCAGGACATGCAATTTTAAACAACTTTTCATTTTACTTTTTTCATTTTGCTTTGTACTCTTAGTATTCTTTGTTGACAGCTAAACCTAGGTAAGCTCATATGCTAATGTCGAAGTTCTTGAAGTTTCCCTCTTATCTCAGTGATTTTTGACTGTTTTTCTACAGCTAGACAGCGCTAGTTCATGTGTGCCAAATAGATAACATTGTGCTCACTGTCGTCAAGTTATTTGGCAAAAAAGCAAGTCTGTCAAAATAACTGAGATAAGGGGCCATCTGCAGAGGCTTAGATACAATGTAATCACAGAGGTAAAAAGTGTATTAATATACCTGTGTTGGTTCTGCAAAACTAGTTAATGGGTAATAAAGGCATTATCTATCGTTTTAAACTATAACAATTCTGGAGTAGACTGTCCCTTTAAATATTGTAATGAGCTTTTCTTTTTCAGAATTACAAGAATATTTCCTACCTAAATGGACCCCAGAATAAGCATTGTTACATCTAGGAATGGGATTATATCAATAACTGACAATTATATGTTTGGATGAATTGGTGGTTACATTTTTTTTGTTCAGCAAATTTTTATTTATGGAGACAAAAAGGGACATAGAAGCCAAAATTAAACTAAATCAAATAACATAAATCAAATCTATCTCTTTCTCTTGTTCTTGTTTCTTGAAACTTTGCTCCATTTTGTGATAGTATAAAAGGAAGTTTTTTTCAGCGTTAGATGTGTAGCATAGTAACAAATATTAATTTTTTCTTTAAAGGGACAGTAAACACCTTTCCGTTGTGTTGCTATAGTGAAACATAATAGCCAAGTCTTAACGTTTTTAATACAAATCTCAAACACACAATCCTTGCCGCTGCAGATCCAGTATGAGGCTATGACGCAACAATAGAGCTGAGGTCGGACTAGTCCACTGTGATACAGCTGGGGTGGGGTGCAGGCTGATAAATGGGCAAAAAGCCGAAACAGCAAAAATGAAAAAACTCAAAAGAGTAACAGCCGTACAGCAAGAGGCATCAGAGGGGCTAAAGGTAAAAAAAACCTCTTTATTTAGATAAATTAAAACAAAGATACGTGGCAGGCAAACATCCTGACTACTTTCGTGCTCTCATGAGCACTTAATCATAGAAAGTCAGGATGTTTGCCTGTCACGTGCCTTTGTTTTAATTTATCTAAATAAAGAGGTTTTTTTTTTACCTTTAGCCCTCTAATGCCTCTTGCTGTGCGACTGTTACTCTTTTGAGTTTTTTTGTTTTTAATACAAATTAAAATCCTTTTTACTGCAATTACTTATTTGGAGAAGCCAATCTGGGCTTTAATATGAAGACAGCAAAGCTTGGCAATGTCATAAAGTGAATTGTTTTGCAGTTGTTATCAATTAAAGCCAATTAAGGCCAGTTATGTAGCAGGGTCAGCCTTGATAAGTTATCAGGTACATTTCAAGTTCTGAGAATTAGAAATTGCTCAATTTTCAGAGCTGAATTACATGAACAGAACACAAAATAAATAATTTAAATATATTACAAAGTTGTTTCATTATGTATAGCTAAACATTTTATGTAATAATCTCAATGTATTTACTGCCCCATTAACAAAGTGAGTCAAACACAGCTGATATTAACTCACAAAATATTTGCTCTTGATTTTACCACAACAGCACTCTAAACTACTGATAATAGATACTGATCACTGAAATCCCAAATGGGTTAATAGAGTTAATGAATGTGTTTAGCAATTGGATAGAGTGGTGTTTATGATTAGTGTTAAATAATGTTATTTGCATATGGGCATCCTGGGTATACTGGGCATGCTTGCTCAATTATGTTTTTTAAACTTTTAGTATGTTAATAGTATTTTTGTAATACATTAAAGGGACATAAACTCTAACATTTTTCTTTCATGGAAAACCTGAAACAAATCTTTCAGACAATTTATTTTTGACCATACACACACACACAAATATATGTGTGTGTGTGTCAAAAGGTTGCACTCCATTCAACTAGATAACAAATGCCAAGGTGCTTTACAATCAATAGGCAAATAGTAGTACAGAAGTCAGCACTCATTGGTCTTGTGTAATAAAATTTAGCATTTAATAGCCATATTTAAAAACAGCAAATATTTTGAAGCCTAACTGGCCTCTTTGTCAATGCAAATACAAAAATCTTACCTAAAGAGCTTCCCTCTTACACCCCTTATATACACAGCTAATTTCACTAACAAGCTGCACACTTGTGTAATGTGAATGCTAAACACCATGTGTGTGTGGATCAGTGATGGGTGTCGCACTGATGACGTCATCCTGTGTTGCCGGTTGGCTCTGTACCATGTGACTTATTAGCTGAATTTGACAGCTGTCATACTCACATCCTATCCTCTGCCTGGCTGTGTAAAACGGAACCATACAGTAGCGAAATACCACAAACACCAGCAGATTCCGGGTGTGCAGCTACCCATCATTGTAACCATCAACCTATTAAAATCTGTAAATTTATAAACATTAAAAGAAACAGAAAAAAAAAACGTAGATACCAAATAGAATTACTAAAATAGGACTATAACATTGGTATACACATACTGTATATCATTTTGATCTCTCCAGTATCTGGTGGAGTATGGTAGATTAAAGATCCAACTGAGATATCCATGGATTTCTTCATGTTTTAGGTGCATTAAACAAGTATACATATTTTTAATAGCCCAACAAGTTAGGTATGGTCAGATTTCACAATGTCCACAGGGGATCAAAAAAGACTCAAGGTTTGCAGAAGAAGGGGCTGAAATCTAGTATTGTATTCAGGCCTCTGGATGTCACAGTGTCCAATAGATTTATCCACTTAGATTTCATTTTTAGTAGCTTCTGTGCCCTATTACCTCCCCTCCACAGAGGGGGTATATGATCAATCAACATTGTTCTCAGGCTCGCTAGACTGTGTTTATGCTGAATAAAATGGCCATCCTTTATAGCTTCCCTAATTGCAAATCTATTATTTGCCATACATTCGCGGAACATAGTTGTTGTTTTTCCAACATATATCAGTGAACAAAGACAAATGAGCAGGTATATGACATAGCTGCTGGCACATGTTAATCTGTGGTTGATTTTATAACGCTTATTCCGATGTGGATGATGAAACGTATATGTCATATACCTGCTCATTTGTCCTTGTTCTCTGATATACGTTGGAAAAACGACAACTACGTTCTGGGAACATATGGCAAATCATAGATTTGCAATTAGGGAAGCTATAAAGGATGGTGATTCAGACAAGCCTGTGGCACGCCATTTTGTTCAGCATAAACACAGTCTGTAGCGAGCCTGAGAACAATGTTGATTATATTTTTTCTAAAGGAAGCATTTATTTGTTTATTGTACCTTTCTAATGTCATCTATATTTTTATTATTCAATTATCTCTTCACCTCCATTTACCTCTCTACATGTGTAAGATATTCAAAAGGAAGATAAAAAGGCAATGCCTTTTTTTTTTTTTTTTAAGGAATTGGGATTTGGGATGCTTAGAACCCCTTCCACTGGTAAGGTGTCCTATATAGTAAATATCAATGATATATCTATGATACACAACACACTACATTTTTATTTTTTTAAATTTTTTGTTATTGATTTGTTTGAAATTTATATTATAAAATTAGTAATGATACTTCACCACTTGAGAAAGCTAAAGAAACTAATAAGACCAAAAGGAAGACGCTTACCTAACTATAATGTTCAAAACATGTCTTTAAAAGGACATAAAGGAGTGAGAATTTTATTATTGTGCTATTGATTGCTGTTTAATACACGCAAAAGATAAAAACATAGCTAAAGTAAGCCATGGTGTGGTAATGCACTTCTGTTCCTGAGCTGAATATAGCAGGTGATTTCCTACTACATACATATGCTGCCTCAGTATTCGTGTTCAGCATCGGAACAGTAGTGGCCTGGAGGTGACTTTAACTGAGTTTAACCTCTTATGTGGGTGTTTAACACTTAATTATTAAAGCAATTGTGCAATAAAGTCCTGACACATAGAGAATGTTTTTGTTTGGTTGCATATCCCTTTAAAAGCACTCCTAATACAGAATGTTTGTAAATAAAATAAAAATGGAACATCTGTTATAAAAAACATTAGGGAATGATATTTCTTAAATGAAAGAAAATACAGAAAATCATGTTCAGATGCATTTATTTAAAGCCAAGCATTCTTAAAATAATCAAGGATTACAGAATATCAGTCAAGATATTACATTGGAAAATTGCAAGAAGGTGATTCTAAGCAGGTAGTGAGTCAGATGTGCACGTGCGCGATCTTCTACCTAGTATCAGTGATGTTTCCCTTGGCTCTGGCAAGGATCTGGGCAGCAGGGATTGCATGGATCTAAAGTAGAATAAAGAAAACCATGATAAGTTCTAGGCAACAGTATTCTGAAGCTTCTTCTAGTTACTTATTTCAAGCTTAAACATAAAACAAACAATTCACCAAGCAGAAAATCTTCTATCAATCTCCATTAAAATGCAAATATTTTGGTTCCAGTGATTAATCTTAGACCAAACTAGGGACAAGCAAATATTTTGAGACATTTGTTAAAAAATAACGTTCGTTGACTGCATTTGATCTTTCAAAACAAATGTCAAATGTTTGTTGAACATTTTATATTCATTTTTAAATGTTAACATTTGAATGTTGATTCCCATTGAATTGTATGCAAGTCTATGGGAATCAGTGGTCAAATGGAATATTTCAATATCATATTTGATACTTAAATATTAACATTTGTTTTGTAGAAAATTTGAAAGGGGATGACTGTGAAGGAGAACATTAACTTTGAAATTTGAATGTCAAAGTTCTGACAACTGCACATGTCTGGACCACACCAAAATATTCTTAAAGGGACATAGAAATATATGTAAGAAAATTATCTATGTATATTAAAATAAAACTAAAAGCTATGTATCGCTGCATATTTATCATCACAATAAAGTGATCTATATTATTCCACATTATTAACTGTTTTCATTTATCTGTTCTTACCTTTTTTCTTTCCACAAGGGTTCTGCTCATGACAATGCTGTACTGGATGGCATGCTGAAAACCAAAGAAGAATAAATTATAAATTTTTTTTTTTTTAGCTTTTCTCCTTCTTTTAGATAATTATAGTTCTGCATCTACAAGAAGGGGTAATAATTAAAACAATTTTGTACTTCAAAAGGTTCCATATCCATTGAATACGCTTTATGAATGAAGGACTGCTATGTTATCAATATATGTTAAAGTAATTTTAATTTCCTATATTTTCTAGAGGCAATTTTATTATGTATTACTGTTCTTAAGAAAAATGTCTGTTCTTCATATGTTGAAAAATGTTCCCTATACTTGTGGAGTATGTCCCCTTCCACTGATAGACCTATGGGCAACTTCTTTATAATTTAGTGACCTCTATCCTACAGACCAGCTATGTGAACTTATGTTATATATAAATATTATTTACTTACGGTCCTGGCAGGCGCTCTGCTTTTGGCAAGGATCATGGCAAGCACTCTGCTTCTGGCAGGGATCTTTGCAGGGATCCTGGCACTGGGTCTTCTGGTGACAATGTCCTCCTTTGACTCCAGACATGACTGGTCTTTGGTTCTGCAAGATCTGCTTTTGGGATAAAATAAGGAAGAAATGTTTCCCAAGCTGTGTTTAGGTTGAAGTGAAGGAGCTGCTTTTATATACCTGAGATGGACTCGGTACACATAGTTACATAAACAGGTCACAATATGACTAAAACAATTTTACAATAATTCCAGGAACATAATTTTAGGCTTTCAGATAGTTATGTTTAAATATGGGTGTTTTACAAGCCAAACATCGTGCCAAGTAAGTGTCAATGTTCTAAAAGATAGTTTCTAGTATCTTAGGACTTATCTTTTTTATCAGTATAATAATTTTTTATTTAATTTGTTCACATCATACCAAGAGAGGCAGAAACACCTAAAATAAAAGCATGTAACAGAGTTAATAACACTTACATGAAATATTACCCAAAGAATTTGCCATGTAGAATTTATATGGGTTAATGAACAGATATTTAGGATACAGAACACTGGTTCTTTTATGAAGAGAAATATTTCAAGCTTGAACTCCAGAGAATAATATTGTTCAAATAGTAGAGATGGGAAAAACTTTTTTTTTCTTTTGAATAAAAGAAAATATTTTATCATTACAATTCATTATACTATTGAAATATGTATGTATAAAGAATAGAGCTTGTTTAATTGTATGTTACATTTTGTCATGTCAAATGTAACATTAAAATATCAAATGAAAGATTAATTAAAAAAACACATTTAGTGATCAAAATAGTAATATCTAGAAGTATTTTAAACATTTTAAATGATTAATTCTGAATTTGCTATACTTCTCCATGGAAAGCTCTTTGCATTTCTGTATGTAAAGAAGAGACAAATTAAGTGAAGTATAGCACTGCATGATGTGAGAGTTCTGGTGCATTTACACATTGTGCTTTGTATTGTATATCACTTTATACACTTACATTTTATTACATTTAAACTGCACTTTCTATTTTGTATTTTATTTTGTATACAGCAGTGTATTCAGGATTCTGATTTTGCAAAATCTGATTATGCTATTACAGTTTTTGTGTAGCTTTAATGAAAAAGGATCATACTTTGAATATTTATGTGTATCTTTAGAAACTTGATTGTACTTTGCCTGTCTTTTATTTAAATTAAAACTGAAATACCGTAAATATTATCAACAAAGAGACTATTCTTAGGTGTTCATGAGTTTCAATAAGAAGTAGGTAATACACAACATCATGCAGAATACAGTATTTGACAAGAGTGAGCAAATTGTAAGCTCAGCAGAATGACAATACGTAATAATGACATTCATGGACACCTAAGAATAATCTCTTTGTTGATCATCTTTAAGGTCATTTATAATATAATGATAGATGCATGACAAGGTTATGCAGTGGAGTCTCTCTTAGCCTCATAGGACCATGACTGCCTTATTTCATTATTATATACTGTCATTATATTGACCTTAATATTTGTTTACTCTTGTTCATTATTGTATTCTGTGTTACAATATTCCTTGGTTGCCTTGTTACTTATTGTGGGCTAGGGGAGTGCACATGAGGGAACACATTATGTATTATTAGCTTGTAATCGCTCCCTGTGTGTCTCCCCCTGAGATGGGGGCTTGACTGAAGGCCCTCTATCACACATTACTGCATCTCACTAATTTGTCCATTTGGGCACCTGCTCCTCTCAATCTTTTATTCATTACACTTTTCTCTCTCCTTATCATTTCACACATTCACACATCTATCTCAGTTTATCAAATACAGAAAACCAAGATCTCAAATCCTCTCTTTTGCTACCCCCCCCCCCCATCAATGGATCTCTGTCTGCATTCACACAGAGACTTACGCGGTTTTATACAAACACTGCGACCCAATAACTATTTTCAAACAAAACATTTTGGAGGACTTTATTCCTCCTTTATCTCTCTCGTGAGTAGAGTAGGTGGGGGAACCCTTTTCCCTTGTTTCCTTACTTTATCTGTTCTACAAGTACTACAACTACTAAAATGGCATCACTCACTTTATATTCTCATAACGTAAAAGGGTAAATTCACCCACTAAAAGAAGTATTCTCCTACGATCATTTAATACTGTTTTCTTCAGGAGATACATTGGAGGTTGAATTGCCCAATCCCTCTCCAGTCATAGATATATCCTACTATTGCGGCGGGTTGCCATACTCAGAAGACGAGAGGAGTAGCTATATTGGTCCATAAACAAGTTCTCTATGAACAAATCTCTACTGAATGTGACCCACAGGATAGTTTTCTTATAATTGAGTGCAAAATTAATAATTCACTGTATACTTTAGTCTCTTTCGGCTAGATTACGAATTTTTGTCGGTAATGGTGTGCGGGGCTAACAAGCCTTTTTTTTCTCACCACTCACTTAAGACAACGCTTACGCTGGTATTATGAGTTTTCTTCAAGCCAGCGTTAGCCTCAGAAAAGTGAGCGTTGAGCAAAATTTAGCTCCACATCTCACCTCAATACCAGCGTTGCTTAAGTCAACGGTGAGCTGGCTGAACGTGCTCATGCACGATTTCCCCATAGGAAACAATGGGGCTGAGCTGGCCAAAAAAAACCCTAACACCTTCAAAAAAGCAGCGTTCAGCTCCTAATGCAGCCCCATTGTTTCCTATGGGGAAATAAAAGTTATGTCTGCACCTAACACCCTAACATGAACCCCGAGTCTAAACACCCCTAATATTACACTTATTAACCCCTAATATGCCACCCCCAACATTGTCGCCACCTACATTATATAATTAACCCCTAATCTGCTGCTCCGGACACCGCCACCACCTACATTATACTTATGAACCCCTAATCTGATGCCCCCAACATCACTGAACCCTACATTTTATTTATTAACCCCTAATCTGCCCCCCCCAACGTCCCCGTAACTATATTAAATGTATTAACCCCTAATCTGCCGCCACCAACATCGCCGCCACTATAATAACCTGGTATGCCAGCTGTTGCAGGGGTGCCTGCCCGGGGTCTCCACTCAGTGTACTGTCGCCGTGGTGTACCCAGGGGTAGTGGAGAATGTCTCTCTCTGGTTCTCTGGCATTTGCTGGACTTGCCCCTTCTGCCTAGCCCCTAGCCTCTCGTCCAGCTGTACGTCCTCTACACCTGGGGGCACCTTATTTTGCCCTGGAAGCTCCGGGATGGGAAGACTCTTGGAGTCCTCCATAGCCGGAGCACAGATTGCGGCTACGTCCCTGTCTCTTTCCTGGTATGCTTTCAGCATGTTCAGATGAAAGGTCGGGCGGACCCGGTCATCTGAGCATTTAGCTACCAGGTAGGTCATGTCATTCAGCTGCTCTACCACTCGGTAGGGTCCCTGCCAGGAGGCCTGTAGCTTGTTTGCATTGACAGGCTTCAAGGCTAGGTCCTTATGCCCCACTGCTAGAGTTTTTTTTATGGGCATTCCAGTCATACCACCGCTTCCGCCTACCTTGAGCAACTTAAGGGTTCTCTCGCACCCTCTTGTCGAGGTCCATCAGTTGGTCTCTGAATTCTAGAACATACTCCACAATGGAGTGTCCTTCCTCCATGGCTGACCCCTCCCAGTGGGCTCTAAATAGATCTAGGGGTCCCCTTATCTTCCGGCCAAACACTAATTCAAAGGGGGAGAACCCAGTGGATTCCTGGGGCACCTCTCGGTATGCAAACAGGAGGTGCGGCAGGTATCTCTCCCAGTCTTTTTGAGAGGCAGAGAATGTCCTAAGCAACTGTTTCAGGGTCCTGTTGAACCTCTCACACAACCCATTAGTCTGGGGGTGGTATGGAGCACTGTGCATGGATTTTATCCCACACAGTCTCCATAGCTGCCGTGTGAGCTCCGCCGTGAACTGAGTTGCTTGATTGGAGAGCACTTACCTGGGGAAACCTACCCTGGTAAATATCCGGAGCAGTGCATCTGCCACTGTCTCTGCCTGGACATTGGACAGAGGGATCGCCTCTGGGTATCGGGGGGCATAATCTACCACTATCAGTATATACTTTTTCCTGGAAGGGCAAGGGTGGGGCAATGGACCAATAATATCTATGGCAACCCAGATGAAGGGTTTGTAAATGATGGGGAGGCGGTGTAAGGAGGCTTTAGAGTGGTCCCCTGTCTTTCCTACCCTCTGGCATACATCACAGGTCCTACAATACTGCCTAATACCGCCTGTAACCCCTCAGTCTTTGATGGGTCATAGATTTCCCTAGGCTGAAGCAAGATGGCCGAGGTTGTTTCCCAACAAAACCTCAGTGGGCAGATGGCTCATGATCCCTACTTCCACTGCAGTACTGTACCCCCAGACACATGAACTGCCAGGGATCTCCTGGTGTGGTGTGGGGACCAGGTGTGACTGGGCAAGGGTAACTGTGGCTCCACTGTCTCATAATCCCCGGGACGGTCGGCAGTTGATCCAGATGTCCTGGCAATGGTGCTGGCGGTTGTCAGGACCTGACTTCTTCCTTTGCCCAGTCGGCATAATCTGAAGGGCCCTCTGCATCCAAACAGTGGGTGGCGGCCCAGTAAACTCTTGCCAGAGCCCTTGGCCACTTAGCCAGAGGGGGATTCCTTAGCCCCTGCTCTGGGCCCTCTCGTGTCATGTGGCCTACCTGTCAGCACTTGTAGCACCCTTGGGATGAGCTGGGCCCTGAGGGGCGGACAGGCGCTGGCCGAGTCTGGGGGTACCGGGTAGGCGCCGGAGGGAGGGCAGAGGTGGGAATGGAGACGGACACTGGTCTGGGCTCAGGGATGGTCTGACACCGAGCATCCAAGTATTGATCAGCCAGGACGGCCGCTTGGCCAGCCATTGTAGGCCCCTTATCTTTGACCCAGTCCCAGACCTGAGCCGGGGAGTGGTTGTAGAAATGCTACAACAAAATGAGCTGGGTAGCCTCTTCCAGGGAAGTTACATGGCAGCCTGCAAACCAAGAGTCCAAGGACCGGGTGAACCATTGGGTCCACTCTGTGAATGGCTGTCCCTCTTGACTTTTTAGTTCTTGGAACTTCAGCCGGTGAGCCTCCGGTGTGAGACAATAGCGGGCAAGGATGTGCTCCTTCACCCAGTCATAGTTCTTTTGGTCTCCTGGGGGCACAGTGTTGAAAGCCTCCAGGGCCCATCCAGACAGCTTTCCGAGCAAGAGGGTTACTCTGTCGGCAGTGGCGACACCCTGCAACTCGCACTGGGTTTCGAATACTTGAAGGTAGCTGTCAATCTCCTCCTCATTGTCTTTGAAGGCTCAAAAAGCCTCATGGGGTAACTTCCTTGGCTGGGGAGGTGGGTCCAGAGGAGCCAGCACGGCTCCCCCCATAGACTTTTCGAGCTTCAGCATCTGAACCTGGGTGGTGTCTGTGATTATCCGAGTGATAACCTCCTCAGGTGGGGCAGTCCCATAGAGGCCCAGCCATGACTGAATCTCTCTCTGTAGTTCAGACATTGTGGCCCCTGGGTTGACGCCTCGATGGGCCGTTCGCTGTCCCGGCTGCTACCGGCCTCACTAGCTGGCTCCCTAGCCCGGTCGCCTTCCATGAGTTCGGCTATGATTGCCGCCTTGGACTTTTGGCCGACAACTTTCCCTCTAGCTTCAAGCAAGTCTTTCAAGGTATTCTTTTGGAGCCCAGTGTATTGCTTCTCCATCTGAAGGTGTCTTCATTTGGCGGTTTGGACGTTCCAGGTAGCATTCCACTGCTGCCAACCAAAGTGATGGACACTGGCTATCCTGACTGGGTAGCTCCGCCAAAGAACTTTCCTATACCTGGAACATGCCGCTATGTAGCGGAGAAAGTGATTATAGCAGAGCCTACCCAAATAACTAGACAGACTAGCATTCAGGTGAAACACAAAGAACTACTTTATTGTGGAAAACACACTACCTTTATACACAAACTGATCTTGATAAGGTGCCTTATCAGGCCCCCAGTTCTCCTGCCATTCCCACCCCTCCAGACAGGCTGGTGCCCCCCATAGTGTCCATTGTCTTATAGAGTCCCAGTGATAAATAAGTGGTGGTTTTGGGGTGATCTCGGGGGAGCTTCCAGGGTTTCCTTGGAAAGCTCTCCATCCCCATATACCACAATCCAAAAATCAGCATGATCCATCACTGGGATCCGGAGTTACAACCTGAGAAAGATATGGAGCTGGGGGTGTCCAAAAACCCTGGTTCCCAAGGGAGCTCCCTTCCAGGATTCACTCCACCTCTGGTCCTCCCTAGGGGCCAGTAGTTCCAGGACCCCGGCCAGCTGAGAAGGATTTTCCCGGTCAGAGCAGCTCCTCTGGGAAGATGTACAAAACACCAAAATTAACAAAACCAAGCATCCTGGAGATCTCAAAATCACCAAAGAGTTCAAATCTGGGAAGAAATATGAGGGGGCTAGGTAGAGGGGGGTGGAGGTTTAACCTTAGCAGCCTGGTATCCATGACACCCTTGCAGAAGCAATTTACCACTCTCATGACATACAATGCCTCTCCCTCTATTCTACAAATCAAAAGTCACTTTATTTGCTGATGACCTTATTATAATCCTCACTTATCCTAAGTGTTACCTACCAGTGTTTTTTACCCCTCTACAGGTCTTCAGTGTTTGCACTATTATAAGCTTAATTTTCTAAAGACTGAAGCATTGGCCCCCAACTTATCTCACACCAATTTATATATCTAAGAAAAAAATATACTTTTAAATGGTCCAAGTCATCTTTAAAACACCTGGGTATCCACCTATCTAATGACAGGTGTCTAAACTTTCTTCCTTTACTTTAAGAAATATGCACAACCATCAACAGATGGAACTTCCCATCTATTTAATGGCAAAGGAGGAAAGCTGCCTTTATAATGTCTTTACTATCAAAACTAATGTATCTTTTCTGATGCTTGCCTGTCGCTGTCCACAGAACTTTACATCATACATTTCAAGCTCTCTGTAATTCCTTTTTCTGTAGACGGAAAAAGCCTAGACTTGCTCTAAGATATACCCAATATACAGTGAAAGCAAGTGGTACGGCAACTCCAAACATAGGCCTTGCTTTTATCTTGTAAGTATAGTGAATATCGTGTGCTCACCTTATGTTTTAATACAGCAAATAACGTGAGTCAGAGCTGCGCTGTTCGTTTGTCTTTGCAGATTTCTGTTTTTACCTAGCTCCAATTGGCTTAAAGAACTACCGGTTTTAAACTTAGCAACAACTCTATTCTCTTATTCCAGAGGTTTCTGGTGATTATATCCACTCATATTTGCAATCTTTTTTGAACCAATTTGTCCTTATTGCTGATTCCTATTTCTAGTTTTTCTTCCTCTTTATATTATATGATAATTGTGTGGCCGGTATATAGCGCTGACAGTTAATGTGTGTTTTTGCAATAGATGATTAAGTAGAGGATTGAAGTATAAAATATTATGGGAGTAGTACAGTTATATTGGAAGGGGTACTTATTCCAGTTTATAATCACTGGTCAGATACAAACAAAAATATAATATCTCCTAATATTTCTTTAGATAAAATGGGACCAGATTTAAATGGAAGTAATTTGAAGGCCATGGAGATTTTACTATATGACAATAATATTGGGTTGCTTGGAGTAAAACGTTATTGCCCATGGTTGCATTCTTGAAAGCTCCATGGTGGAGATCGAGCCAGGCCATAATATGATGATTCAATGTATGCTTTCATTTAATGGGACAGTAATGTCAAAATAAAATCATGTCATTAAAAAGTAGTTTCCAATATGCTTCTATCATAATATTTTCTTTGTTCTCTCCTTTGTTGAAAGTAAACATAAGTAGGATCAGGAGCATTCTATAGCAACAGTGAAAATTGCTATTAACATTGCTAGAATAAAGGGTCGGGCTTATATAGGTTTGCTCTTCAACAAAGTATACCAAGAGAATGAAGTGAATCTGATAATAGAAGCAAACTGAAAACTTCTATTTAAAAAATAATGCATACTTTGGGACCTATTTAAGAACTTGCGAGTGGACATGATTCAATATTGCGGATCATGTCTGCTGCACATCGATAAATGCCGATAGCATACGCTCTCGGCATTTATAATTGCACCAGCAGTTCTGGTGAACTGCTGGTGCAATAACGCCCCCTGCAGATTTGTGGCTGCTAGCAGGGGGTGTCAACCCGATCGTATTGGATCGGGTTGATTGCCGGCAATGTCTATCCGCCACCTCAGAGCAGGTGGACAGGTTATGGACATGTTTAAAAAGTAAAGAAACCAGCAGCACGGCAGTTAAATTGAAAACAGGAACTTTTATTCCATTAAACAGCAAACATGCAAGTGGTGGGCAAAGACGCTTTGTCCACCACTTGCATGTTTGCTGTTTAATGGAATAAAAGTTCCTGTTTTCAATTTAACTGCCGTTCTGCTGGTTTCTTTACATTTTGCATTACCTGTAAGCGGTTGGTTGCTGTTTTTTCCAAGATTGCACCTTTGCCCATTTGCGAGCCTCCTTTGCCCCAATTCGTGGCATCTGACGTCACCGCTGTGAGCCTGAGAGCAGCGTCTGTCGAGGAGTTTGGAGCGGCCGTTCCACTTTGTCAGCGTATGGACATGTTTAGACCACTGCTTCATAACTTGTGTTTCCGGCGCGCCAGAAACACGGTGCATTAAGCTCCATACGGAGCATGATAAATATGCCCCTTTATCTGAATCATGAACGTTTAATTTTATTTTACTGCACCTTTAACTGCACTCTATCGTAAACACTATAATTTGACTCTGTTCTGAAACAGAAAATCATCATGGTCAAATGAAAATAAAATGTTTCTTAGAAAAATATCTATGAAAGTGAAAGAAACAGGATACAAATAAATAGTCTGTATTCAAGTAACTTCTTCACAATTAATTGTAAAGCCAATAAGAGTGAGGAAAGCAGGGTATTTTATGTTTATTCATAACTGAAGCATTAATGTTTGTTGCAGGGATGGTACCAGATCTTATGAATGACCCTAGACCTTTCATATGGTACTAGACTTTTAGATAATGGGAGTACAAACATTTTAATGGGTAATATTGGTGGAGGGACCATACGTTTCTAATACTATCCCTGTGTTTGTTATTTAAATACTTTTTTTCCCCATTTACGTCTCTGCTTGTGCTCAATAGTACAGAATTTTATACCTGGTAGTACGTTAGGAATTGTGATTGGGGATGCACGTTACCTTTGGCACTGGTCTGGTGACTTATATTACAAATGTTGCTGATATCTGTGATACACCCTCCGATATATATTAATTATTTTTCCCTTTGCATTGTATCTTTATTTTAAGATAACTTTTATTTATATTTTTTTATTTACATTACTAAAAATAGTAACAATGATAATTCACCACTTGATAAATCAGCAGGATCAAAGAAAAAAGCCTACTGAACTGCAGCCCAGTAATGCTGAAAACGTCTTTAACCCCTTAATGACAACTGACGTACCAGGTACGTCATGCATTAACAAGCAGTTAATGACAATGGACGTACCTGGTACGTCAGTTGTCTAAGAGAGTGCTGGAAGCGATCGCAATCGCTTCCAGCAGCTCTCAGGGTATTGCAGTGATGCCTCCATATGGAGGCATCCTGCAATACCTTTTTAGAAGACTCCGATGCAGAGAGAGCCACTCTGTGGCCCTCTCTGCACCGGTAGCGATGGTGCCGGTTCATTGGTGGGTGGGTGGGAGCGTAACAGGGAGGCGGGTGGGCGGCCCATCGCTACCCGGCATCCGGTTCCTAGAAATGCAATGTGCACGCCGGGTGCCGGGAGCGTGCGGGGGGCGCGCTTGCGCGCGCATTAGCTGGCCACTGACACCAATGAGGAGGGAAGAGGGGGGGGAAAAAGATTTTTTTAAAAAATAATATAAAAGGATCTGGGAGGGGGATAGGGGTATTGTGGGGGGCTGCTACACTACAGAAAACATAAAAAAAAGCAAAATGTAAAGAAACCAGCAGAACGGCAGTTAAATTGAAAACAGGAACTTTTATTCCATTAAACAGCAAACATGCAAGTGGTGGACAAAGACGCTTTGTCCACCACTTGCATGTTTGCTGTTTAATGGAATAAAAGTTCCTGTTTTCAATTTAACTGCCGTTCTGCTGGTTTCTTTACATTTTGCATTACCTGTAAGCGGTTGGTTGCTGTTTTTTCCAAGATTGCACCTTTGCCCATTTGCGAGCCTCCTTTGCCCCAATTCGTGGCATCTGACGTCACCGCTGTGAGCCTGAGAGCAGCGTCTGTCGAGGAGTTTGGAGCGGCCGTTCCACTTTGTCAGCGTATGGACATGTTTAGACCACTGCTTCATAACTTGTGTTTCCGGCGCGCCAGAAACACGGTGCATTAAGCTCCATACGGAGCATGATAAATATGCCCCTTTATCTGAATCATGAACGTTTAATTTTATTTTACTGCACCTTTAACTGCACTCTATCGTAAACACTATAATTTGACTCTGTTCTGAAACAGAAAATCATCATGGTCAAATGAAAATAAAATGTTTCTTAGAAAAATATCTATGAAAGTGAAAGAAACAGGATACAAATAAATAGTCTGTATTCAAGTAACTTCTTCACAATTAATTGTAAAGCCAATAAGAGTGAGGAAAGCAGGGTATTTTATGTTTATTCATAACTGAAGCATTAATGTTTGTTGCAGGGATGGTACCAGATCTTATGAATGACCCTAGACCTTTCATATGGTACTAGACTTTTAGATAATGGGAGTACAAACATTTTAATGGGTAATATTGGTGGAGGGACCATACGTTTCTAATACTATCCCTGTGTTTGTTATTTAAATACTTTTTTTCCCCATTTACGTCTCTGCTTGTGCTCAATAGTACAGAATTTTATACCTGGTAGTACGTTAGGAATTGTGATTGGGGATGCACGTTACCTTTGGCACTGGTCTGGTGACTTATATTACAAATGTTGCTGATATCTGTGATACACCCTCCGATATATATTAATTATTTTTCCCTTTGCATTGTATCTTTATTTTAAGATAACTTTTATTTATATTTTTTTATTTACATTACTAAAAATAGTAACAATGATAATTCACCACTTGATAAATCAGCAGGATCAAAGAAAAAAGCCTACTGAACTGCAGCCCAGTAATGCTGAAAACGTCTTTAACCCCTTAATGACAACTGACGTACCAGGTACGTCATGCATTAACAAGCAGTTAATGACAATGGACGTACCTGGTACGTCAGTTGTCTAAGAGAGTGCTGGAAGCGATCGCAATCGCTTCCAGCAGCTCTCAGGGTATTGCAGTGATGCCTCCATATGGAGGCATCCTGCAATACCTTTTTAGAAGACTCCGATGCAGAGAGAGCCACTCTGTGGCCCTCTCTGCACCGGTAGCGATGGTGCCGGTTCATTGGTGGGTGGGTGGGAGCGTAACAGGGAGGCGGGTGGGCGGCCCATCGCTACCCGGCATCCGGTTCCTAGAAATGCAATGTGCACGCCGGGTGCCGGGAGCGTGTGCGGGGGGCGCGCTTGCGCGCGCATTAGCTGGCCACTGACACCAATGAGGAGGGAAGAGGGGGGGGGGAAAAGATTTTTTTAAAAAATAATATAAAAGGATCTGGGAGGGGGATAGGGGTATTGTGGGGGGCTGCTACACTACAGAAAACATAAAAAAAAGCAAAAGAGAAAAAAATACTTTTGTTTTTGGGGCAAATTGGGTACTGGCAGACAGCTGCCAGTACCCAAGATGGCCGCAATTAGATAGGGGGGAGGGTTAGAGAGCTGGGGGGGGGGGGGATCATGGAGGTTGGGGCTAAGGCAGGAGTCCATCACAGCTAAAATATTTTATTTTTTTTATAAAAAAAAAACAAAACTCCTTTTATTTAGTACTGGCAGACTTTCTGCCAGTACTTAAGATGGCGGGGACATTTGTGGGGTGGGGGAGGGAAGAGAGCTGTTTGGGAGGGATCAGGGGGTGGGATGTGTCAAGTGGGAGGCTGATCTCTACCCTAAAGCTAAAATTAACCCTGCAAGCTCCCTACAACCTACCTAATTAACCCCTTCACTGCTGGGCATAATTTACGTGTGGTGCGCAGCAGCATTTAGCGGCCTTCTAATTACCAAAAAGCAATGCCAAAGCCATATAAGTCTGCTATTTCTGAACAAAGGGGATCCCAAAGAAGCTTTTACAACAATTTGTGCCATAATAGCACAAGCTGTTTGTAAATAATTTCAGTGAGAAACCTAAAATTGTGAAGTTTTTTTTTTATTTGCTCGCATTTGGCGGTGAAATGGTGGCATAAAATATACCAAAATGTGCCTAGATCAATACTTTGGGTTGTCTTCTAACAAAAAATATATACATGTCAAGGGATATTCAGGTATTCCTGACAGATATCAGGGTTCCAATGTAACTAGCGCTAATTTTGAAAAAAAGTGGTTTGGAAATAGCGAAGTGCTACTTGTATTTATGGCCCTATAACTTGCAAAAAAAGAACATGTAAACATTGGGTATTTCTAAACTCAGGACAAAATTTAGAAACTATTTAGCATGGGTGTTTTATGGTGATTGTAGATGTGTAACAGATTTTGGGGGTCAAAGTTAGAAAAAGTGTGTTTTTTTCCATTTTTTCCTCATATTTTATTATTTTTTTTGTAGTAAATTATAAGACATGATGAAAATAATGGTATCTTTAGAAAGTCCATTTAATGGCGAGAAAAACGGTATATAATATGTGTGGGTACAGTAAATGAGTAAGAGGAAAATTACAGCTAAACACAAACACCGCAGAAATGTAAAAATAGCCATTGTCATTAAGGGTAAGAAAATTGAAAAATGGTCCGGTCATTAAGGGGTTAAAGGAACTTTTTTGTTTGTTTTTTTGTACACTAGATTTTTTCTTTGCATAAATGTTTTGTAGATGATCCATTTATACAGCCCATACAGGTTTTGTTTTTTTGTTTTTTTAAATGTATAGTTTTGCTTATTTTTTAATAACATGTCGCTGATTTTCAGACTCCTATCAAAGCCCCAAAGTTTTAGTTTACTCCAGCTTGCTCCTGTTTGTGTAAAGGGTCTTTTCATATGCAGGGGAGGGGGGTAGTATCTGCTCTTTTTGCTTTCCAGCCCATTTCAGTGGGTGTCCAAGCCTAACTTTTTCAACAGTGCTAAACTGGGAGCTTCTAAGTAAGTTTTTAAAAGGTTTTATACTGGATTTTTATATTAGTATCTGTCTATAATAGTGTCTATTACATGCAGTTATATGAAGATTTGTGTACTCTGTCTAGGGTTGCCACCTCAGCCATGTTTTCCTGGACACTTATGAGTTACACATGCTGCAGGGTGCGCAGGGAGGAACATGTATTGTGTTTCTGGACAGCACTATTCATATTCCTCCCTGCACACCCTGCAGCATGTGTAACTTATAAGTGTTCTGTATTTTAAGGGACGGGTGGCAACCCTAATCTCTGTCCCTTTAAGCGTAATGCAGCAGGTTTGTTAGTTAAAGGAAAACGTATCATCTCTTAATGAAAAACTATATTGAATGTGATTACTTAAACAAAATACAACTAATCTTGGTCATAAACATTTATTTAAAGCAAATAATTAGGAATCACAGAATATCAGAGAAGATGTTACATTAAACATTTACAAGAAGGTGATTCTAAGCAGGCAGTGAGTCAGATGTGCACGTGCGCGGTCATCCACCTGGTATCAGTGATGTTTCCCTTGGCTCTGGCAGGGATCTGGGCAGCAGGGATTGCATGGATCTAAAGTAGAAAAAAAGAAAGTCTAGATAAGTACTATGTAACAGTAGGCTGAAGAACCTTCTTCTGATTCCATATTCCATGATTAAACTTAAGACGAATAAATAAAAAAAAATAATAATTCACCAAGCAGATAATCTGCTATTAATCTCCATTAGACTACAGCAAATATTATGGTTCCAATGAGTATTGTGAGACCAAACAAGGGACAAGTGAATGTTTTGGCACATTTATTAAAAATAAAGCTTGTTGGTCTCATTTACTCATTAAAAACAAATGTCAAATGTTTGTTGAACATTCAACAAACTCCATTTATTAAGCAGCCATGGCTGAATTTAACCAGTTGTGGTGCAGGCTAGTTCATGTGAGCCTGTTTACGGCAAGTTAAAAAGCAGTGGTCATGCATCCAGCAGTTATAAGACTAGTTTGTTCTGGGGGGTGTTTGACAGGCCCTTCACTTGTGTGGTTGGTCACATGACAGCAGTGGGCAGTGTTATATAATAATGTTATTGTGCAATAATAACTCCAGTGTTCGCTGCCCACTTTCCGAGAAGATGGAAGAATGGTTTCCTAGGTGGAAACATTGCCCGACTGCCTAATGTTAAATGTAGTTAAATGCTCCTTTTTAAATGTTTGAATATTAAAATGTTAATGTTGAGTCTCATATAACTCTATGTAAGTCTATGGGAACCAGTATTCAAATGGAATATTTGAATGTTACATTTGATATTTAAATATAATTTGTTCTATAGAAACATTTGAATGGGAACAAATCCAAATAAGAACATTAATTATGCCATTTGAATGTCAAAATTCTGACATTTGCAAATCACTAAACAACACCAAAAAATATTCTTAGACGGAAAGCTGAAATAAAAAATCTGTAATGCATTAAAATTAAACTAAAATCTATTTATTACTGAACAATTTATGGTTATTGTCTTAATAAAATGATCTTTATATAATTCCACATTAGTAAATATGATTAATTATCTGTTCTTACCTTTTTTCTTCCCACAAGGGCTCTGATCATGACAATGCTGCACTGGATGGCAAGCTGAAAAGAGAAGAATAAATATTATTTGTAGCTTCGTCCCTTCTAGATTTTCCATTTCTGCATATTGTAATTATCTGCAAGAAATTATAATAGCTAAGGTTTTTGTTCAACTAAAGGTTCTATAAACTTCATGTAAAGCAATGTTTGTAACAATAACGTAATTTTTTCCTTGTATTTATAACAGAACATTTTTAATATATATTGCAGTTTTTTTAAGAAAAATAAATGTTTATATGCTAAAAAAATACATATTTTTATTCAACTATACATGTGGGGCTTCTCCTAATCAACTAACAGTAACCTTTTTTAATATAACAATATCTATCTATCTATCTATCTATCTATCTATCTATCTATCTATCTATCTGTCTGTCTGTCTGTCTGTCTGTCTATCTATAACATAACTATCTATCTACTTAAATGTCTGTATGTCTGTGTATTCATCAATCTATGTTTTTTTATTTGTATCAATAGTATTTTGTATATATACAGGTATATATATTATATATTATTTTTTGCCAAATGTTACTTACGGTCATGGCAAGCGCTTTGCTTTTGGCAAGGATCGTGGCACACGTTCTGCTTCTGGCAGGGATCTTTGCAGGGATCCTGGCACTGGGTCTTCTGGTGCCAATGTCCTCCTTTGACTCCAGACATGACTGGTTATGGTTCTGCAAGATCTGCTTTTGGGATAAATCTAAGAACAGATGTTTCCTAAGCTGTGTCGGGCTGATGTGAAGAAGCTGCTTTTATACACCTGAGATGGACTCGGTAAACATAATTCCAGACATAGGTCATGATATGAGTAAACCAATTTTTACAATTGTTCCAGAAACATAATTTTAGTCTTTTGGGTTGTTACTGCTAAATATGGGCCTTTTACAAGCTGAATATTATGCCAAGTATGTGACAATATTCTAATTTGGTGTCTAGTACCTTTGGATTTTGATGTCAGTAATAGATTTCATTTTGATCTGCTCACTCACTTCATGTGAAGAGTGGCAGAAACAATTAATATAAAATTATTTAACAGAGTGATGGGTGTAATTTAACTAAGGTTAATAATACATATATAAATTATTATTTGTACAAGCAAAAGTCACATGAGATAATGAATTGCTACATAGAAAGCGGAACACAGATGATTTTATGCAGAGAAACATTTTAGCCTTGAACTCCAAAGAAAGATATTGTTTAAATATTATAGATGGGAAATAACAATTAAAATATAAATTTAAACACATATTTGAAATATCAAAATTGAAAAACATAGGAGTATTTTGAACATTTATAAAACTGAATGTTACTTTTGATGAATAATTCAACATAAAAAATGTAAAGAATGCTTAAAAATATATTACAATAAAAGACTACCACTTAGACATTATTGTCTATTTTAACCCCCTCATGCCCTTAGGATGTTCCATGCCATCCTAACTGCACTGGGCTTTAGTGATTTGAAAAGAGTAGGAAAGCTTGGTGATTTTTAGGAAAATGTAATTAGTTTTGGTGTAAATTAATCTGTAACCTAGAGCAGAGGTCAGGTCAGCTTTCAGGTTATTGAAATCTGGGAAGTTCAGGAAATAGGGTGGGACTACAGTATAAAGGTTCTAATTTGTAGATTCCCATAGGACACAGAACACTTACCCTTTGGCATTATTAACTAACAATATATATATATATATATATATATATATATATATATATATATATATATATATGTATATATATATATATATATATATATATATATAAAATGTATTGTGACAGAATAGGTTAATTATTTAATTATCTAGTTTTTGTCAGTTAATATCTAGTATCAATCAATTATACACAATCTTCCATTTTTTATACATGATACCAACATCTGTATTTGAAGAGACTGGACTTTATTTTTGAACACTATAAAGTAGTAACATATATAAATAAAAGGTATCATAGATACCAAAACATTAAAAATCATTAAAATACGACACAGTATGCACTGTCAGAGTACTTAGGGCAGTTTATGTCTAAATGCAAATATGTTGATACATAACCCAAAATTATAGATATAACCATCCACAGAGCAAAAATAGACTCAACGACCCATTGTAGCATACCTAGCCAGTCAAAAAGACCCCTAGTAAATTACGACAATGATTTTGTGAGCCCCATAAGAGTGGGTATAGAGTAGACTTAACAGATATCCCTCACAGGGTAAATACCTACAATTATAATACAATAAGTGCATGGCAAAGTCAAGCTATGGAGATTATACTCATATATACCTAATAGCATCAGTATCACACAAAGAAAACATAGCACGATTATCTCAAGTAATTACTGATAGGCACTCTATACCCACTCTTGTGGGTCTCACAAAATCATAGTTGTAATTTACTGGGGGTCTTTTTGACTTGCTGGGTATGCTACAATGGGCCTCTATTCTATTTTTGTTCTATGGATGGTTATAACTATAATTTTAGGTTATTTTCCCACATATTTGCATCTGTACATAAACTGCCCTGAGTACTCTGTTAAGTGTTAATAATTTGGCCTCACTTATATGCAGACATTTTGAATTTGAACTTAAATTTGTGCCATAGGTGTTTTTTTTTCTTTTCTCTTTCTTGATTAATTATTATAGTTACACCTGCCCCCCGTACACACACACACTTTGTGTTTAAAGGGTCTTGTGTAGCACATATTCTTCTGAGTGAATGGGATTCTAATTTTTGGATATTTAGGACATTAGTTTTGGTCTTGCACCTTTCTTTATATTATTTTACATTGATTTCTAGCCTTGTACTTCTTTAGTATCTCTGACAGCCCTACCCTACAAACTGCCCTAATTATTAGTTACCATCTCCAAGTTGGAAATAGTCCAAGTTGCTGGGCTTAGTCTGATTTATTCAGTTTATAGTTTGAGTTTCATATGTAGAGATGTAGTTAGATTCCGAAACTGCTTCTAGGGCTGCAATAAATGTGCTTTGTGTCTACCTCCCTTAATTAAACACATTTACTGTTCACAAAATGTTTGTTGATATAGTCTATGTGCACTTGAATATAAAATCTCTTCTCTTCCCAATTTTTGCACAGACTGCAGCATCAGTTATGTTCTATTGCATTTAACTAAGTAGGAATAGTTCCATTCTAGCTGTAACACGTTACTTGTGTAATCTCTTTTGGTCACGAAAACTCCGCTAGACTTAAGCTTTTTTTGTGCTAGTCATGTCGCATTAGTATTAAAAAAGTTCCAAAAAAACTTATTTTGCGCAAGTGGTAAGTTACCCAAATAGGGCGAAAATCCTAACTTAACCCCTTAATGACGAGGACGTGCAGGGTAGCTCCTAAAAAAAAAAAGACAGTTAATGCCTGAGGACGTACCCTGTACGTCCTCGGTCTGGGAAAGCGGTGGAAGCGATCCTGATCGCTTCCAACCGCTTTCCGGTTATTGCAGTGCTGCCTCTATATCGAGGCATCCTGCAATAACATCCGTTGGTCATCCGATGCAGAGAGAGCCACTCTGTGGCCCTCTCTGCACTGGACATCGATGGCCAGTATCGTTGGTGGGTGGGAGCCGGTCTGGGAGGTGGGTGACGGCCATCGATGGGCCCAGTGATATGGAGGGGTGGGATCATGGGTGGGGGTAGCCGGGGGCTCGCACGGGGGCATGCGCATGCACGAGGGCTGGAGAGGGGTGTGTGCAATGGGAGGGAGCGGGTAGGAACCACTACACTACAGAAAATGTATGTAGTATAACAGTGGGGGGAATGTTAAAAAAAAATAAAAAAAACTATAAATCAGGGTGTGTTGGGTTAGTCTGTGGGGGGGAAGCAACACTACAGAAAAAAAACGGGGAAAAAATATTAAAACACATTATTTTCTGCAAACTGGGTACTGGCAGACAGCTGCCATTACCCAAGATGGCCCCCAAAAAGGCAGAGGGGGAGGGTTAGAGAGCTGTTTGGGGGGGATCAGGGAGGTTGGGGGCTAAGGGGGGATCCTACACAGCAGCATATGTAAATATGCTTAAAAAAACAAAAAAAACCCCTAAAGATACCTTTTATTTTAGTACTGGCAGACTTTCTGCCAGTACTTAAGATGGCAGGGACAATTGTGGGGTCGGAGAGGGAAGGGAGCTGTTTGGGAGGGATCAGGGGGTGTGATGTGTCAGGTGGGAAGCTGATCTCTACACTAAAGCTAAAATTAACCCTGCAAGCTCACTACAAGCTACCTAATTAACCCCTTAACTGCTAGCCATAATACAAGTGTGATGCTCAGCAGCATTTAGCGGCCTTCTAATTACCAAAAAGCAACACCAAAGCCATATATGTCTGCTATTTCTGAACAAAGGGGATCCCTGAGAAGCATTTACAACCATTTGTGCCATAATTGCACAAGATGTTTGTAAATAATTTCAGTGAGAAACATAAAGTTTGTGAAAAAGTTTGTGAAAAAGTGAACAATTTGATCGCTTTTGGCAGTGAAATGGTGGCATGAAATATACCAAAATGGGCCTAGATCAATACTTTGGAATGTCTACTACACTACACTAAAGCTAAAATTAACCCTACAAACTCCTTACAAGCTCCCTAATTAACCCCTTCACTGCTGGGCATAATACACGTGTGGTGCGCAGCGGCATTTAGCGGCCTTCTAATTACCAAAAAGCAAAGCCAGAGCCATATATGTCTGCTATTTCTGAAGAAAGGGGATCCCAGATAAGCATTTACAACCATTTGTGATATAATTGTACAAGATGTTTGTAAATAATTTCAGTGAGAAACCTAAAATTGTGAAAAATGTAACTTTTTTTTTATTTGATCACTTTTGGCGGTGAAATGGTGGCATGAAATATACCAATATGGGCCTAGATCAATACTTTGGAATGTCTACTACACTACACTAAAGCTAAAATTAACCCTACAAACTCCCTACAAGCTCCCTAATTAACCCCTTCACTGCTGGGCATAATACACCTGTGGTGCGCAGTGGCATTTAGCGGCCTTCTAATTACCAAAAAGCAAGTCCAAAGCCATATATGTCTGCTATTTCTTAACAAAGGGGATCCCAGATAAGCATTTACAACAATTTATGCCATAATTGCACAAGTTGTTTGTAAATAATTTCAGTGAGAAACCTAAAGTTTGTGAAAAAATGCGTGAAAAAGTGAACATTTTTTTTTATTTGATCACATTTGTCGGTGAAATAGTGGCATGAAATATACCAAAATGGGCCTAGATCAATACTTTGGAATGTCTTCTAAAAAAATATACATACATGTCAAGGAATATTCAGGGATTCCTGAAAGATTTCAGCATTCCAATGTAACTAGCGCTCATTTTGAAAAAAAGTGGTTTGGAAATAACAAAGTGCTACTTGTATTTATGGCCCTATAACTTGCAAAAAAAAGCAAAGAACCTGTAAACATTGGGTATTTTTAAACTCAGGACAAAATTTAGAAACTATTTACCATGGATGTTTTTTGGTGGTTGTAGATGTGTAACAGATTTTGGGGGGCAAAGTTAGAAAAAGTGTTTTTTTTTCATTTTTTCCTCATATTTAATATTTTTTTTTATACTAAATTATAAGATATGATGAACATAATGGTATCTTTAGAAAGTCCATTTAATGGTGAGAAAAACGGTATATAATATGTGTGGGTCCAGTCAATAAGTAAGAGGAAAAATACAGCTAAACACAAACACCGCAAAAATGTAATAATAGCCTTGGTCCCAAACGGACAGAAAATGGAAAAGTGCTGTGGTCATTAAGGGGTTAAATTTTGTTTGCACATGTTTGTAATCCACATAGAAATCAATGGAGAAAAAAAAGTTGAAAAAAATCTAAAACCCAACTTGCGCAAACAACATAGCATATTCGCATTCCCCAAAGAAGTCAATGGAGAGAAAAAAATTGTTGAAAAAAAACTTGCGCAAACATAGCATATTCGCATTAGCAAATGTGAAAAGTTCACAGTAAATACATAGCTAAAATCTTTATATTTATAGATATAATCTTTATATATATACATATAATCTTTATATAGAATCCAAAAGTAGAGAAGGCGCTCAAATAGAAAGGAATATGTTGCTGAAAGTGCTCAAAAGAGCAAATAAAGTCGAATTCCAGGCAGCTGGGTATGTAAAAAGAAGAACTTTATTCCAAACGTTAAAAAGGACAAAACCAGGATGTCCTATACAGAGCCAGCAGTGACTCTAACAATCAGGCAAGTGAGCTGATCCCCATGCAGACATGTTTCGTGCACCAGGTGCACTTGATCACTGCTTACCTGGGGATCAGCTCAAACGCCTCTTAAAAGGCTGAACTTGATCATGACATCACAATGCTGAAATACCTGATTGGTTACCTATTTCCACAAGTTGAGATAACAAATGTCACAACATTTTAAACCTTTTGTAAAACAATTATATTAGCAGTGAATATGTCCTAATACAATAACATATTAATATTTTCCAGAATAGCTATAAGAAACAAAATAAATCCTATAAAATGTCTAGAGATTTCCACTTTTAAAGTGCTATTCTTAAACAGGACATATATATAGCATAAAGAAACATTGTAGTGACACAGCTTTCATATAATGTATATACAAACAATATATTAATACCTCCTTCAAAAGACAGACCACTTTCTAATATATATATTGGCATTCAATGGCAGATACTATTAACAGAAAAAAGGCCTAGAGTAATATTTTAAACTCAAGTGAAAACATCCAGATCACGTCTGACGTTTAATCCATCCGGTTCGCTAGTTTGCAATCTAAACATCCAAAAAATCTCCTTTTTGTTTAGCAATGCTTCCCTATTGCAACCTCTCTTCCATGTTGTGATGTGGGCAATTGCCTGTATCTTAAGGGAAGAGACATCTGAATTGTGTTTTGTTTTGAAATGTCTTGATACTGGTGTGTCACTATCTTTGTCCTCAATAGACCTAAGATGTTGCAAGAACCTATCTTTTAAGGATCGTTTAGTTTTCCCTGTATATTGAATTTTGCAGAGATCACAAGTCAGAAGATAGACGACATGTGTTGTCGTACAATTAATAAAAAATCTAATGTCATATTCCATTTGGGTTTTATTAGAAACAAATTTATCGCCCTCACATATGAAACCACATGTTTTGCAAACGGGACGTCTACATTTGAAGCATCCCTTCTTCTGTTTTAACCAACATTTGCTCTTTTTAGGCTTCATATCTGAGGGCGACAAATGGTTGCCCAAAGTTTTTGCTCTCCTAGGGATGAATTCACACCCTGTGTCCAGAATTTCTTTGATAATTGGATCAGAATACAAAATTGGAAGAGATTCTTCAATTATATTACATATTTTAGTGTATTCTGCACTATATGTAGTAATGAACTTGATCTTACTCAAATCATCCTTATTGTCTCTGTGTTTCTTTGATTTATATTGAAGTAACTGTTCTCTGGGAATCTGATCCACATCTTCTTTTGCTGTAGTAAGGATACTATCGCGATACCCTCTCTGTCTAAATCTAACTGTGGCCTCACTAGCCTGACGCTGATATTCACTTTCTTTAGAACAATTCCTTTTAATGCGGATATATTCCCCTTTCGGTATACCCCTCAAAACATGTCGTGGGTGACAAGATTCAAATTGTAGTAGGGTGTTTCCCGCCGTTTCCTTCCTATACACTTTAGTCTGTATAGGGGATCCGATTTCCCCACCCTGGACTGTGAGGTCGAGAAAGTTCACACTGTTTTGACTGTGTGTTCCCGTAAATTCAATACCTTGCTGATTACAATTGAGATATTGACAGAAATAATCTGCCCTTGTGGCATCACAGTCCAGAATGAAGAATAGATCATCAATATAGCGATAATATTGAATTATTTCACCTTTGAATGGGTTACTATCTCCAAAGACGTGGGACAGTTCCCACCAGCCCATAAAAAGGTTGGCATAGGATGGGGCAAATTTTGCCCCCATCGCTGTCCCACGCCTTTGGAGATAGTACTCTGTCTGAAACATGAAATAGTTATGCGACAGCAAATATTCTATTGCTCTCATCAGAAATGTCTTGGTAGCCTCTTCAAAGTCACACATAGTGTTGATAAAGAATTCTATAGCTTGAAGGCCTTTGTTATGCTCAATAGACGTGTACAATGAAGTAACATCCACAACCATAAGTCTATAGTTGATTTCCCATTTAATGTTAGAGATTTTATTTATAAAAGATGTCGTATCTTGAATATAGCTAGGCAGTTGGCATACCAACGGCTGCAAAAATGTATCAACAAGTTCTGAGAGAGCCTCATTTAGAGACCCTATCCCCGCTATAATAGGTCTTCCAGGCGGGGACAGGGGATCCTTATGAAGCTTGGGCAACTGATGAAAAATTGGTGTCACCGGATGTGACACTATCAACTTTTCCTCAGTAGATTGTGTGATAATGTTGTTTTTACGTGCATAACCAACAATATCCACAATCTCTTTTTGAAATTTACTAGTCGGATTTTCCTTGAGTTTTGTGTATACATCCCTCTGGTTAAGCTGTCTTTTAGCCTCTGTAATGTAGTCAGCTCTATTGAGAACGACTACATTACCTCCCTTGTAGTCATTAGCAAATGTGAAAAGTTCACAGTAAATACATAGCTAAAATCTTTATATTTATAGATATAATCTTTATATATATACATATAATCTTTATATATATATACATACAATCTTTATATATATATATATATATATATATATATATATATACATACATATACATACAGTATATGTTTTTACATATTTTCATCTACTTAGTGGCAAAGGGCTCTAATGCACTAATATACAGTATATGTCTATATGTGTGTACATATATATTAATGTTTTTATATGTGTATGCATGACTGTAAATACATTTATACACATATAAATACATTAATATACAGTTGTTCACACACACACGCACACACATATATATATATATATATATATATATATATATATATATATATATATATATATATATATATATATATATATATATAAAATGAAAAGAGCAATCAGGGCAATATATTGAATATCAAGGAGAACAATAGTAAGCTAAGAAAACTGCAACATATCAAGGGACATTAAGATAATAGGAAATAAACACTGCCTGAAAACATAAGTCCCATCACAGATAATTTACTTAGTCCCATAAGCAGTTAGTCATTTAAGTAAATGACACTTAATCAGCGTAGAAATGATGCATAGGTATTCGAGTATTACTAGCCCCAAATCAAATGGAGAACAGCATGGTGAAGCATAGTCCAGAAGTGATGCATAGGCAAAAACCGGAACAGTTCATCACTAGGTCCTTGGACACAACGTGAGAACAGGCACCGATACACTCACCCCAGATACAGCAGCTAGCTGAAAACCAGAAAGGCTTGTGTCACAGAAAGCCGCGCTGTTTCGGCGTTCACAATTAGGGCTTGATACTTCCGGTATCACGTGACTCAATGTTGCACATGTCACGTGACCGCTTGTCAGCCAATCAAATGCCTTGTAGAGCTGTCACTGAGCCCACGATGCAGCCGGGGAAACCCATGTTCATACCTCCCAACATTTCAAAATTCTAAAGAGGGACCCCCCCCCCCCCCCACGGCAAAAAATTGAAATGTGGTGGGCGGGGCTTAAAAAATCATAAGACCAAAGTAATATAAATAAAATTCCAAATAAAGTCATATATTTTAATACACAGGCAGCAAATCAAACACAAGCTCAAACCACTGGTATGGCTATGTGAGTTATGTATTTAATAAGCCTTTGCATAGACATTGCTAAATATGTTTATCTTAATTGCACATTTAATAATAAATTATTTAAAACTGCTCTCTGCATTCCCCATTAATATTCTAGATTCTGGCCTTTAAAGTCAGCAAAAATGCACAGTAGCACACTACATAGCATACACTTATACATGCAGATACCAGTGGAGGCTCCTCCATGTGTGCACACTCGCATGTGCCCCCCTGTGAGTCTGTGAGTGTGAGAGGAAAAAAAAAAATATTAAAAAAAAATAAAATATAATTTTTCCAATATCCCCCTATTGAAAAAATTATATTTTATTTTTAACCCCCAAATATGAAATTCTGATTTTATTTTTAATATAATATTCCAAAAAAATTTCAGTGTCACTAGTGTCTGACTGTTATTTTGTCCCTATCGCACGTGCGGTTAGAGCCCTATCTGCCTGTCAGTGATTTCTAACTTGTTCACTGCAGGCATCAAACCAGGCTGTATACATTGCCTTATCGCACAGGCTGAACTGTGCGAGAGTGGGGAGGGACAAGTTCAGCCTGTGCCCTGATAGGCTGCACCGCATACGTCACGGTCAGAGAGTGGGGAGGCGGGTACAACAACAAGATGCTGCTTACTACGAGGCCGAGCCGAGGTAATACGAGACCAGCCGAGTCTGAGATCTTCCGACAAGTGTTCCAGCCTGTGGATAGGCTGCGCCTGCACGCCACTTTGCCGGGTACGTGACGTCACAACAGCTCCTCCCCCGCATCAACGGCGCAAAAACTTCATATTTGAGTTTGCTGTTGAGCGGAGAGGAGTGTGTTGTGACTCACAGTGTTTCTCAGTCGAATTTCTTTGAATTGTTTACAGCTTCCTAAACAAATTATTAGCTGAGCTAATAATCGATATCATCTCTACTACTAGCTACTACTACTAATAGCATTAGCAGCCAGTGTGTTACTGACATTGACTTTAGTTTAGTTAAAATTTAAAAAAATTTAAAATCCAATACTGAATATTATTGTAGCCTAGAGCGGAGGCCCTAGACAGGCTAGACAGCTAAGACAGAGCGGCTTGCTTGCCTCCCTTGCCTAGGAGAGAGAGCTCAGAGAGGGAGTGGTGGAGGCTGCTGAGCTGGAGCAATATATCTATTTCTTCTATATATTATTAACAATTAAGTTTTGGGCAGAATTTATTGTTAACCTGCTGAGAGCCTGAGACTGCAGAAATTAATAATTAATTAGTATATATATATTTAATTTCCTGAGAGAGGATCCCATTCCTAATCCTTAGTTCTTTCTTGCCTGGCTGGGGCCCTGTCCCTGCCCTGATAATTTTCTAGTTTGTCAATTGTCAGACAGAGAGTGGTCTATCTCAGACTCAGTTTATCAGAGTGACAGACAGTGACACTGACTCAGTACTTGTAAAAAAATAAAAAATTTTTTTTTTTCTCAAAAAAGCAGTTAACTGCTGCCTGTGCTGCATTATTAACTTTAATTTTATTATACATTTTATTATAAATTTAAATATAATTTATAATTTTTTATTAGTTATATTAGAGTCTCATAGTTTGTAAAACAATTATATATTTTATAACGGCTTCTCAGCTACTTACCTACAGTCCTACAAGTTATATATATTTTAGAACAACCGCATAACTACTTGCCCACTAGTTTTAGACTGTAGTTGACCTTGCCTGTTGACGGCTGTCACGGCCACTGCTGCCTGCTGTAATAATACTATTTAAAACACTATTTTAGTTTAGAATTATTATCAGATTGCAGAGAGTCTCATAGTTTGTAAAACAATTATATATTTTATAACAGCTTCACAGCTACTTACCTACAGTCCTACAAGTTATATATATTTTAGAACAACCGCATAACTACTTGCCTACTAGTTTTAGACTGTAGTTGACCTTGCCCGTTGACGGCTGTCACGGCCACTGCTGCCTGCTGTAATAATACTATTTAAAACACTATTTTAGTTTAGAATTATTATCAGATTGCAGAGAGTCTCATAGTTTGTAAAACAATTATATATTTTATAACAGCTTCACAGCTACTTACCTACAGTCCTACAAGTTATATATATATTAGAACAACCGCATAACTACTTGCCTACTAGTTTTAGACTGTAGTTGACCTTGCCCGTTGACGGCTGTCACGGCCACTGCTGCCTGCTGTAATAATACTATTTAAAACACTATTTTAGTTTAAAATTATTATCAGATTGCAGAGAGTCTCATAGTTTGTAAAACAATTATATATTTTATAACAGCTTCACAGCTACTTACCTACAGTCCTACAAGTTATATATATTTTAGAACAACCGCATAACTACTTGCCTACTAGTTTTAGACTGTAGTTGACCTTGCCCGTTGACGGCTGTCACGGCCACTGCTGCCTGCTGTAATAATACTATTTAAAACACTATTTTAGTTTAGAATTATTATCAGATTGCAGAGAGTCTCATAGTTTGTAAAACAATTATATATTTTATAACAGCTTCACAGCTACTTACCTACAGTCCTACAAGTTATATATATTTTAGAACAACCGCATAACTACTTGCCTACTAGTTTTAGACTGTAGTTGACCTTGCCCGTTGACGGCTGTCACGGCCACTGCTGCCTGCTGTAATAATACTATTTAAAACACTATTTTAGTTTAGAATTATTATCAGATTGCAGAGAGTCTCATAGTTTGTAAAACAATTATATATTTTATAACAGCTTCACAGCTACTTACCTACAGTCCTACAAGTTATATATATTTTAGAACAACCGCATAACTACTTGCCTACTAGTTTTAGACTGTAGTTGACCTTGCCCGTTGACGGCTGTCACGGCCACTGCTGCCTGCTGTAATAATACTATTTAAAACACTATTTTAGTTTAGAATTATTATCAGATTGCAGAGAGTCTCATAGTTTGTAAAACAATTATATATTTTATAACAGCTTCACAGCTACTTACCTACAGTCCTACAAGTTATATATATTTTAGAACAACCGCATAACTACTTGCCTACTAGTTTTAGACTGTAGTTGACCTTGCCCGTTGACGGCTGTCACGGCCACTGCTGCCTGCTGTAATAATACTATTTAAAACACTATTTTAGTTTAGAATTATTATCAGATTGCAGAGAGTCTCATAGTTTGTAAAACAATTATATATTTTATAACAGCTTCACAGCTACTTACCTACAGTCCTACAAGTTATATATATTTTAGAACAACCGTATAACTACTTGCCTACTAGTTTTAGACTGTAGTTGACCTTGCCCGTTGACGGCTGTCACGGCTGCTGCTGCCTGCTGTAATAATACTATTTAAAACACTATTTTAGTTTAGAATTATTATCAGATTGCATAGAGTCTCATAGTTTGTAAAACAATTATATATTTTATAACAGCTTCACAGCTACTTACCTACAAGTTGTATAATTTATAACAGCTGCAAAGCTAATTACCTACAAGTTATATATTTGATACCAACCGCGTAACTACTTGCCTATTAAGTCAAGTTTTATATTTTATAACAGCAATACTACTTGTCTAAAGGTTATATATAGATTATAACAGCAAAACTAATTGTCTCAAAGTTATATATATATATCTATATTATAACAGCAAAACTACTAACCTACAAGTTATATATTTTATAAGAGCCGCAAGGCAACTTACCTAGTTAAAGTTATATATTTTATAACAGCAAAGGACTGTTCTTTGTGTGTAAACTAACAGTTAAGATGGCACTTAGTAAAATCAGTGTGTCTGAGCTAAAGCAATTACATTTTTCAACGTTACCCATGGAAAGAAAAATTGAAATTAAAATGCTCAGGCCAACACCTAGCCTTAACCTTATCCAGGTGACAAAATGTAAAACTAGAGATTTCAAAAGAGAATTCAAACCCGAGGTATATGATAAATATCCATGGATTTGTGGCTGTGAATTATCTAACAGACTCTTTTGTTTTTATTGTCTCCTGTTTGCAAAACAAAGTGGTGAATCAAGCTGGGTGAGTTATGGTGTCGCCGATTTATCACATTTAAATCAAAAAATAAATAAACATAATTGTTCACAATCACATTTAAACTCCACATTAGAGTTTAATGTGCTAGGAAGGGTTGATATTCGACAACAACTTGACAGTGCATATCGTTTAAATATTAAAAAACATAATGAGCAAGTAACAAAAAATCGTTATGTTCTTTCGAAAATAATTAATTGTATTTTATTTTGCGGCGCATTTGAACTTGCACTTCGAGGACATGACGAACGCGAGGATTCATTAAATCCAGGCATTTTCAGAGGTCTTATAAACTTCTCAGCAGAACTTGATGCATCTCTAAAAGAGCATCTCGCTAGTGCCACTGTTTTTAAAGGAACGTCAAAAGAAATTCAAAATGATTTATTAGACTGTATGCTTACTGTTTGCCAGAACCAAATAAAAAAGGAAATCTCAAAAGCAAGTTTTCTAGCAGTGATAGCAGATGAAACTACTGATGTTTCATCTGCCTTCCAATTGGTTGTTGTTTTTCGATACATTGTAGGTAACGGTCAACCGGTTGAGAGATTCTGGGAATTCACTAATCCAGCTGGACATGATGCAGAATCTATAGCTACATGTATCCAAAATACTTTGGAAAAAGTTATAGACAACCCGGAAAAATTGATATCCCAGAGTTACGACGGTGCAAGCGTGATGAGTGGTCAGCATGCAGGTGTTCAGGCTATAATTAAACGTACCTACAAGAATGCACATTTTGTGCATTGCTACGCACATCAACTCAATTTGATTGTAAGCCAAGCAAGCAGTCAGAATCAACAAGTTCGAGTATTTTTTTCTAACCTAAGTGACATTACTAACTTTTTTAGTAACTCGCCACAACGCATAGCTATTCTAGATGAAACTGTTAGAAGAAGGATACCTCATGGTTCAGCCACCAGGTGGAATTTCAAGAGTCGAACCGTCAATACAGTGTTTGAAAACAGGGAACAGTTAATTGAATGTATGGAAAAAATAGAGTCAACATCGAAAAAAGAAATAGCTATAAATCAAGCAGGGGCTATTCGGCGTATGTTACAAGACTCGGTATTCGTGTTTTGGCTTACAGTTTTTCACAATATTATGCCACATGTAGATGTGTTATACAACCAACTTCAGAAAACACAAACAGATGCGGCACTTATTCGAAAACATATTAACACTTTCCAGCAGACAATGGAAAACGAAAGGAATAGAATGGACACAGTGACCATGACGATATCAGAAACAGAGGAAACATCTAGGAAAAGGAAGAGAGAAAATATTCACATTGCTCAGACTGTGGCAGCTAAAGAGATATGCGATGTTATCACAAATCAAGTAAAAGATAGATTTTCTTTTATAACTCACTACTCGGCTGTTTCTCTCCTCCAAGCGGAAAAATTTGCGGATTACGAGAAAAATTTTCCAAATCAGCTTCTTGAACAAACATCAGCGGTTTATCACACATTACAGAAAGATCGCCTGAAAACTGAACTAGGAGTAATTTACAGAAGACCAGATTTCCGAAATATGAATGGTGCCATCAGTCTTCTACAGTTTGTAATAGAAAATAACTTGGACAGTACTTTCTCGGAGACCTACAAACTGTTGCAAATTATTTCGACTATTCCCGTGACAACTGCTGAGGCTGAGAGATGTTTCTCAACTTTAAAACGAGTTAAGACATTTCTAAGGAGCACCATGACTGAGGAAAGACTGACTGCTCTAGCCATGCTCACAATTGAAAAACAATTGATCAATGACATGCCTACATTCACCGAAAATGTTATTGATTTATTTGCCTCAAAAAAAGACAGGCGGATTGACTTAATTTACAAAAATTGTACTTGAGTTATCAACATTCTGTTTTAATCTTTACCGTTGAAGTTAATTATTAAGCACTAGTGTAATAGAAATAATCTTCTTTTGTAGAAAGTAAAATGTTGGTGTATTTATATAAATGTTGCCACGGCCTTTGGCTGCATTGCCTAATATCGAACACTGGGGGCTAGGGCAACAATAATTGAGATGTGGTTTTATTTCTCTATAAAGTGGAAGGTTCTTTAAATCCAGGAATATATATATTTTCATAAATGTACATTCAAGATACTTATTATTTCGCAGCTTTGATTAATCATTTGGTTAATATAATGTTATTATATAATTTAACTGAGCATGTATATTTTAAGACTAGACATGAGTATACTGAAGAGTATGGATTCTTGTATATTAATGTAAATATTAGACATGGTCATAATATTAAATATTATAAATATATATATAAATATATATATATATATATATATATATATATATATATATATATATATATATATATATATATATATATATATATACTTACTACTGATAATATCTTAAGAGATTAACTTAATAGTCATTTTGCAAACAGGATCTTGTTTTTATTGTCTCCTGTTTGAAAAACAAAGTGGTGATTCAAGTTGGGTGAGTTATGGTGTCGCCGATTTATCACATTTAACTCCAAAAATATAAATAATTGCTACCAATCACATTTATACTCCCCATTAGAGTTTAATTTGCTATGAAGGATTGATATTCGCCAACAACTTGTCAGTGCATATTGTTTGAATGTTAAAAAACACAATGATCAAGTAACCACAAATCGTTATGTTCTTTCCAAAATTATGAATTGTATTCTATTTTCCGGCGCATTTGAGCTTTCACTTCGAGGACATGATGAACGCGATGATTCATTACATATTGGGAGACTTAAAAGGATTGTAATTTAATACTTAGTATGATAATAATAATCAGCTATACTATTAACTATTTGAAATCAATTGATTAATCATTTCATATTCTGATATTACATTGCATTTAATTAGAATTCTGTAGTGATTAATTTATTGTAACAATATTTATATTTCCTTATTATCCCACTTTAATATAAATATATTCCATTGCTTAATAAAGTATAGGAGTATATAAAACTATATGAAAATTAGGTACAAGTCATTTCATATGAAATTTTGTCTTCTATATGCTTGCATCGATTCTGAGCTAGAAAACCTTTCCAGACGTATATGTGGATTCACACCTTCAAAAGTATTGTTAGTCTCATCATTTGTATATCATACAAGGGATAATTACTTACTTTCCTGAAGATTGAGCATATCTGAACTAAAGTACAGAATTGTTTCTCTGTCACCCCAGAGAGGTAACATGGTTATCTTGTTTGTAGAGATCTAATCTCATTAAGCGATGAAGTAAAGAATCTTTTGAAGCTTAAACTTTAACAAATGGTCCCTTTGTATATTTTTTAGATATCGTGCCTGTGAGCTGTATTGGAGCATAGTATTTATATATAATTGATGTTACATTTCATAAAAATATATTTCATATCTGAGTACATTACTTTAATACAGTTTGAGTGCATGAAATCATATACAGTTGTATGCAAAAGTTTAGGCACCTCTGACAATTTCCATGATTTTCAGTTATAAATAATTGGCTGTTTGGATCAGTAATTTCATTTTGATCTATCAAATAAATGAAGGACACAGTAGAAATTCAGTAGTGAAATTAGGTTTATTGGATTAACAGAAAATGTGCAATATGCATCAAAACAAAATTAGACAGGTGCATACATTTGTGCACCCTTGTTATTTTGTTGCATTGAATACCTGTAACTACCTAGCACTGATTAATTGGAAGAAAAAATTGGTTTGGTGAGCCCATTAAGCCTTAAACTTCATAGACAGGTGTATCCAATCATGAGAAAAGGTTTTCAGGTGGCCAATTGCAAGTTGTTCTCTATGACTCTCCTCTGAAGAGTGGCAACATGGGGGCCACAAAACAACTCTCAAATTACCTAAAAACAAAGATTGTTCAACATCATGGTTTAGAGGAAGGCTACAAAAAGCTATTGCATAGATTTAAGATGTCAGTGTCCACTGTGAGGAACATAGTCAGCATGGTGAGGATATGGAAGACCACAGGCACAGTTCTTGTTAAGGCCAGAAGTGGCAGGCCAAGTAAAATATAGAATAGGCAAAGGATGATAAGAACGGTCAAAAACAGCCCACAGACCACCTCCAAAGACCTGTACTACTGGGAATATTGTTGAGGGTCTCATGGATTCCACTCAATATCAGCAGATACTTGAGAATAATGTTGAGGAATCAGTCACAAACTTCAGTTGAAGTTACCCCCAGGCCGGGGCTGGATATTTCAAGAAGACGATGACCAAAAACACTGCTGGTTCAAATGGGTGGGGCCATTTCATGGGCGTGACTTTTGCAAAGGGGTGTGGCTATTCAAAATGGGTGTGGCTTGTCAAAGGGGGCGTGGTTTTTAAAAAGGGGCGTGTTTTTTCAAAGGGGCGTGGTTTTCTAAAAGGGGCAGGGTCTTGTGCACCCCCATCCTAAAAATTCACCAGCCGCCACTGGCAGATACACACACACACTACATAGTATACACTTATACATGCAGATACACACACACTACATAGCATACACATGCAGATACATACACACTACATAGCATACACATGCAAATACACACACACTACATAGCATACACTTATACATGCAGATGCACACACACTACATAGCATACACTTACACATGAATATACACACACACTACATAGCATACACTTACACACGAAGATACACACACACTACATGGCATACACTTATACAGGCAGCACACATATACATGCAGATACACATACACTATATAGTATACACTTATACATGCAGACACACACTACATAGCATACACTTATACATGCAGATACACACTTATACATGCAGATACACATACACACACTACATAGCTTACATTTATACATGCAGACACACACACACTACATAGCATAAACTTATACATACAGATACACACACACACACACAGAGTTATGGATACAGATAGACACACACACTACATCATATATGGGTATCTGTAATTCATTGTATGGGGTCCTGGGGTTGGCAAGCACATTAGCTGGCAGTCTGTGGCTGCCACTGTTCGTTACCCTGGTATTTGCACTGCCCATTGTATAAAACTGAAGGCATGCTAGTATTATCACCAGGGGTTAGACGTCATCACTACCAGGTAGGGTAGAGAGGTCACCATTACCCGTGGTCAGAGTGTATACAGCCTTCTTACTCCTGCTTAACCCACACACCATTCCTTTTCCACATTGAATCTAACAGGTATCTAACCCTGTCAGAGCAAAGTCAGCTGCTTCTGAGTATGGGCCCAACAAAATGTAAAAAAAATAAAAAAAATTTTTTAATGCCTGGGGCAAATCAGGACAGATGGCTAGCAACCCGGGACAGACCCTAAAATCGGGACTGTCCCACGAAAATCGGGACAGTTGGGGGTTATGCATGTTACATACGATACTTCCAGCAATTATCTTGGCATCCATTTACAAAGGCAATAGTAGAGCAAGTGCAGGCGGATCCCAAACAGCACAAATGTAATAATGCACACCAGTGTGAATCCTTGATATCCCAAATAGGAATAATGGCAATATATTAATTGTAGGAGTACTTACATTATTTATCTAGTAGAATGTAGTCTTTGCCAGAAACAATATTTGGGAAGAACAACAAGAGAGGTGGGCAAACGTATCAAGGAACATTTGTCATATATATCAAACAAATTAACTTGCTCAGCGCTATCCAAGCATTTCATTGAGACACACAATCAGAATACTAAAACATTGAGATGGCAAGCGATTGAACAAATCAAAAAACCACCTAGGGGTGGAGATAAGTTTCCTATTTTATGAAAACAAGAAACCTACTGGATATTTAAAATGCAAAGCCTATTACCCTCTGGTTTCAACTCTGAGTTCGACATCATAAATTTCTGGCAAAGATGATCAAGCATAATCTATGTGTATTAAAATGTACCAATACCAACCCAATTTGTTATACATAAACAATAATATTTTGGTTATATTTGCTTAATCTTAATGTACGTTTCAAGAGCAAGTTTCATTATAATAAATTGTTAAAAGGTAAAAAGGTACTATTATTATTATTATTATTATTATATACTGTTTAATGGTTGATGCCTATACTTGGCTAAATGTATATTTATCTAATCATCTGTCATTCATCATAAAGCCTTTTAGGATATGTTGTGACTAAAGTAACTAGGTTACTTCATTTGCTCTTACTAAGTATTCTTGTGCTATTTATATATATATATGGAAGCATGATGATACCTATATGTAGCGGTATGTGTTTCAACTACATTGGTTAAGAAATTATCTAATTGCTTCCATATATACATAATATCCTTATCTACTAGTGTAACAAATAATCATCTTTTGAACTATGGTGACAATGGTTTATATATGCGTTTGTGTCTATATTATCACACTATATGTATATATGTTTAATTGATGTATTTGATATACCTATATACCAAAAGTGATTTATTTATGCCAGCATACATGGGGTTAAAATTTCAGACTGTTTTGTTTTTAGCCAATCAGGAGATGCTACATGTTACTTAAATGTATGGTACACATGTTATGTATTAGTCTATGATTACGGTCAGGGAGTCCGAAACCGGTCAGACTATGTTTTGAACTTTTAACAGCATTTCCTGTTATTTTTATCCTGGAATAAAGCAACTCATTTTCTGATTTACACATGGTTGGCTGCTGGAATCTTTCTTTATTTCATATATATATATATATATATATATATATATATATATATATATATATATATATATACATACATACATAAAAATACATATTTAGCAATGTATCTGTATGTATCTCTATGTTAAAGTACTTTGGTAGCTTTTTTTTCTGGCTGATGTAACAGTTTGTTACTGAGAAAAACGTTGCTGGATACTTTGTGTTTTTACAATAAACACTTGCTTTTAACACTACTTTATACCGTCCGTGAGACTTTTTAACAGCTTTTTAGCTTCAAGCCACCGACTTGGCAACTCACAAGCTGATGATTCCTTGGGTGCTGACAAGTGGACAAGATAGGTCCCCTTCACTGCGACAGGAGGTGAGTTAGCCGGTCAACTCTGAGGATCTATTATGAGGAGTTAAAGCAGGAATGATTCAGCCCTCTGTGGCAAAAGAACTGTAGTGTTAGGACCAGTCTATATTGGGACACCTTGTAAGTGGTGACTGGCTAAGCAAAATATGGCCATATTGTGTGACTAAGATCCCAATTTTATTTAAAATGATTAGTTGTTTGCAGGCATTTCTTTGCAGCAGTTAAAAAATATGTTGTGCTTTTGATAATGGAGGTGCGCCAATACCTTTTTGTTGTATAATTACTGGGTCATATTGGCAGCACTCCCAAAAGATGTGTATAAAAACGTTTTGTAAGGTGTGCTAAAAAAACATATTTTATTTGTATTTAATTAGGGAGACTGACCATCTCATATTTGTTTAAGCACCCGCCCAAGTTTAGGTGTGCTCATGACTGTGTAACAGAGTTGTGAATATAAAGCCAGAGAGTCTCATCCTATTAAGAGGAGTTAAAGCATTCCCAAAAGATGTGTATATAAACTTTTTGCAAGATGTGCTAAAAAAACATATTGTATTTGTGTGTGTGTGTATATATATATATATATATATATCAAATACGGTGAGTTCAGCACCTATGTTATTGCATTTTCCAAGGGTAAAGAAGCTTTTTACTTTTTGCTTTGGGTAATATTTCCAAAGTGCACGCACCCTGTAGAGGCCTGCGTCTCATATATAAATGCATCAAAAACAGAAAATAGCGTCAGCACTGTTTTTTCTTTAAAAGCTTCCCTTTTTTATTTAAGCAACATAAGGATAAAAACAGCAGCAACGTTTCGAGTCATGTAGACCCTTGTTTTTGATGCATATATATATTTACATATTTTTATCTACTTAGTGGCAAAGGGCTCTAATGCACTAATATATATGTCTATATGTGTGTACATATATATTATTGTTTTTATATGTGTATGCATGACTGTAAATCCATTTGTACACAAATAAATACATTAATATAGTTGTTCATATATATAGACACACACATATATATATATATATATATATATATATATATACACATACAAATACATATTTAGCAATGTATCTGTATGTATCTCTATGTTAAAGTACTTTGGTAGCTTTTTTTTTCTGGCTGATGTAACAGTTTGTTACTGAGAAAAACGTTACTGGATACTTTGTGTTTTTACAATAAACACTTGCTTTTAACGCTACCTTATACCGTCCATGAGATTTTTTAACAGCTTTTTAGCTTCAAGCCACAGACTTGGCAGCTCACAAGCTGATGATTGCTTGGGTGCTGACAAGTGGACAAAAGAGGTTCCCTTCACTGCGACAGGAGGCGAGTTAGCCGGGCAACTCTAAGGATCCGGCATGCTCTATATGCACTTCGCTTAAGTGCTCAACTGCATGTGGGTGCATTTATTCCTGTGTTTCTTGAGTTATATCCTGACAGTATTATGGAATGTGGCGCCTTCTCTACTCTTTGATAAGATTGCTCTGATGTGGATGGCCTAACATTTGAGGAGAACTGCCTGACTGATTATTTCCATGATCTCTACATTTTTTGGAGTTTGAATATTATATATTGTACACTTTACCTTATTATATTGTTCTATATACATATATTAACACTGTTGCCATTGTATTTGTAGTGAGCGCCCCTATTGACACTCTAATGGAGAAAAAAATGGTGGAAAAACATTCTACTTTCCCTCAAACACAATCGCATGTGCGCTAACCTGACATGAAACTATGAATATTTCACATTCCAATGTTCTTCACATAACAGAAATGTTACTATTTAATCATAAATACATATTTCTACATATATCTGATGGTATTTTGGTACTATACATATATATATGGTGCAATAAACAAAAAACATCTAGTCAGCAGCAGTACTGTTAAAGAAAAATGCTCATTGATGAGAGAGGTCAGAGGAGAATGGCTAGACTTGTGCAAGCAAACAGACAGGCCACATTTTCGCAAATCAAATCAGAATTCAACCTAGATGTGGAAAAAAAAACATATTGCAATGCACCACTAAGGGCTGACTTTGTCGCGGATGATCTACAGCCGGAGGCCACGTTGGGTGCCGTTGTTATAAGAAAAGAACAAGAGAGCACACCTTCTGTGGGTTCCACTATACCAGCACTGGACCATCGAAGACTGTAAAAAGGTCACTTGATCTGATGAGTCGAAGTTCCTAGTGCAGGATGTTAATGGCAGGCTCCAAATTTGGCAAAAACAGATGAATCTAGGACCCGTCATGTCTGATGAAAAATGTGCAAAGTGGTGGGAGCAGTATTATGGTGTAAGGAATGTTTTCCTGGCACACGTTTGGGTCCATTGTTACCCCTAGATTCTCATCTGCATTGCTGACCAAGAGCATCTGTTTATGTTGACAGTTTATCCTCAGGTAGATGCTTACATCCAGCAGGATTATGCACCGGATGACAAAGCCTGCATCACTATGGTTTGGTTCCTAGAATATGACAATGACTTTTCTTTGCTGCAGTGGCCCACTCAGTTCCCAGATCTCAATCCTATTAAACATCTTTGGGTTGAGCTGGAAAGATCTGTTATCTGCAGGCCTAAATCTCCGCCGAATCTCCAGGAGTTGTGTGACACACTCATGTATGCATGGTACACAATACCTCCACAACGTTTTTTAGCATCTTGTTGAATACATGCCTAGACAAATTCAAGCTGTTTTGAAGGCTAAAGGAGGCTCAACATGCTACTAGGTAGCTGTACCTAATAAAGTGGCAGCACAGTGTATGTCTGTAAAATTTACATATCTACACATATAAATACATAAATACATATGTACACCTACACCTCTGAAGTCACGTTATGATTTTAACGTAAATCACGATTGCGTTTACTTTCAACTTGTAATACGAGCGATAAGTCCGATGAGCACAAACCCTTGTGATATACCCCTTATTGCTTGGGCACAAACGTTTGCGCTCCACTCATAATCTGGACCATAGTATTTTCTTACATTGTTATGCATTATTTTACTACGTATGTACATCCTTGTAAGACTTCATTGATGTTGAATGATATCTGTACTGTTGCAGGAACTTTCTCTTCCAATTGTATGTACTTCATGAATAAAAACTATTAAATAAAATATACAAAAAAAGCTCAAGAAATTTTATTTTTATGTGACAAAATATTTGTTCAAAACTATTTTTTGTCTATGCACATATCTTATAGTGATGTTAACAGTGGTATGATGGAATGGGAAAAGCCTGCTACAAGGATTGGGCATGTAGTGATTATCGATAACTGATTTGTAGTTACCAAGGTTAGCTTTACTGCCCTTTTATTAAAGGGATAGGAGAGTGAAAATTAAACTTTTATAATTCAGATGAAACATGTAATTTTAAGACACTTAAAAACTGAATTCTGTTATCAAATTTACTTTGTTCTTTTGGTATCCTTTGTTACAAAGCAAATGTACATGTGGTCAGCAGCAATGCGCCACTGGGAGCTAGCTGGTAATTGGTCGCTACACACATTTGTCTCTTGTCACTTTTACAACATCCTTTGTGTGTTGAATTTGATGGGTCTATTTAATTGTTGAAATAAAATGCAAAACCTGACTAAAGAGAAAATTTCCTTTTATGGAAGGATAGTGACCTCTAAAATGAATATTCTCCCCAAATTGCTCTACCTTTTCAGGTCTCTGCCGGTGTCGGTCCCAGTGGACACACTAAACCAAATCCAAAAAGACATAAATAACTTTATCTGGGGAGGGAAAAAACCTAGGATTAATAGGTACACCTTAACAAAACATAAAAAGGGGGGAGGGTTAGGGGTACCACATATACGCCTAGATTTATAGTTTGGCGTTAGCCGTCAAAACCAGCGTTAGGGGGTCCTAACGCTGGTTTTTACAGCCCACTGGTATTTAGAGTCAGTCAGGAAAGGGTCTAACGCTCACTTTGCAGCCGCAACTTTTCCATACCGCAGATCCCCCTACACCATTTGCGTATCCTATCTTTTCAATGAGTCGTGGCTGAAGTGAGCGTTAGAAATCTAACGACAAAACTCCAGCCGCAGAAAAAAGTCAGGAGTTAAGAGCTTTTTGGGCTAACGCAGGTTCATAAAGCTCTTAACTACTGTGCTCTAAAGTACACTAACACCCATAAACTACCTATGTACCCCTAAACCGAGGCCCCCCCCCACATCGCCGCCACTCTATTAAAAATGTTTTAACCCCTAATCCGACCGCACACCGCCGCAACCTACGTTATCCCTATGTACCCTTAATCTGCTGCCCCTAACATCACCAACCCCTATATTATATTTATTAACCCCTAATCTGCCGCCCCCAACGTCGCCGACGACGAATGAAGGTTCCTTTAAGGGACGTCATCCAAGATGGTGTCCCTCGAATTCCGATTGGCTGATAGGATTCTATCAGCCAATCGGAATTAAGGTAGGAAAATTCTGATTGGCTGATGGAATCAGCCAATCAGATTCAAGTTCAATCCAATTGGCTGATCCAATCAGCCAATCAGATTGAGCTCGCATTCTATTGGCTGTTCCGATCAGCCAATAGAATGTGAGCTCAATCTGATTGGCTGATCCAATCAGCCAATCGGATTGAACTTGAATCTGATTGGCTGATTCCATCAGCCAATCAGAATTTTCCTACCTTAATTCCGATTGGCTGATAGAATCCTATCAGCCAATCGGAATTCAAGGGACGCCATCTTGGATGACGTCCCTTAAAGGAACCTTCATTCGTCGTCTAGTCATCGGAAGAAGAGGATGGATCCTCGCCGGAGGTCTGGAAGATGGAGCCGCTCGTCATCGGATGGAAGAACATAGAAGATGCCGCTTGGAGGAAGATGTTTGCCGGTCCGGATCTCCTCTTCTGCCCGGATAGGATGAAGACTTCTGCCCGAAGATGGACTTCTTCAGCCGCCGCTTGGATCAAGACTTCAGCCGGAGGATGGACGTCTTCAGCCCCCCGCTTGGGCTTGGATCAAGACATCGGAGCCTGGACCGATCGCTGATACCCGGTGTGGTGACGATAAGGTAGGAAGATCTTCAGGGGCTTAGTGTTAGGTTTATTTAAGGGGGGTTTGGGTTAGAGTAGGGGTATGTGGGTGGTGGGTTGTAATGTTGGGGGGGGGTATTGCATGTTTTTTTTTCCAGGCAAAAGAGCTGAATTCTTTGGGGCATGCCCCGCAAAAGGCCCTTTTAAGGGCTGGTAAGGTAAAAGAGCTTTTCTATTTTAATTTTAGAATAGGGTAGGGCATTTTTTTATTTTGGGGGGCTTTGTTATTTTATTAGGGGGCTTAGAGTAGGTGTAATTAGTTTAAAATTGTTGTAATATTTTTCTAATGTTTGTAAATATTTTTTTATTTTTTGTAACTTAGTTCTTTTTTATTTTTTGTACTTTAGTTAGTTTATTTAATTGTATTTATTTATAGGTATTTGTATTTAATTTATTTATTGATAGTGTAGTGTTAGGTTTAATTGTAGATAATTGTAGGTATTTTATTTAATTAATTTATTGATAGTGTAGTGTTAGGTTTAATTGTAGATAATTGTAGGTATTTTATTTAATTAATTTATTGATAGTGTAGTGTTAGGTATAATTGTAACTTAGGTTAGGATTTATTTTACAGGTATTAGTATTTAGCTTTAAATAGGAATAATTTATTTAATAAGAGTTAATTTATTTCGTTAGAATAAAATTATATTTAATTTAGGGGGGTGTTAGGGTTAGGGTTAGACTTAGCTTTAGGGGTTAATACATTTATTAGAGTAGCGGTGAGGTCCTGTCGGCAGATTAGGGGTTAATACTTGAAGTTAGGTGTCGGTGATGTTAGGGAGGGCAGATTAGGGGTTAATACTATTTTTTATAGGGTTATTGAGGCAGGAGTGAGGCGGATTAGCGGTTAATAACTTTATTATAGTAGCGGCGAGGTCCGGTCGGCAGATTAGGGGTTAATAAGTGTAGGTAGGTGTCGACGACGTTGAGGGGGGCAGAATAGGGGTTAATAAATATAATATAGGGGTCGGCGGTGTTAGGGGCAGCAGATTAGGGGTACATAGGGATAACGTAGGTGACGGCGGTGTACGGAGCGGCAGATTAGGGGTTAAAAAAATATGCAGGTGTCAGCGATAGCGGGGGCGGCAGATTAGGGGTTAATAAGTGTAAGGTTAGGGGTGTTTAGACTCGGGGTACATGTTAGGGTATTAGATGCAGACTTAGGAAGTGTTTCCCCATAGGAAACAATGGGGCTGCGTTAGGAGCTGAACGCTGCTTTTTTGCAGGTGTTAGGTTTTTTTTCAGCTCAAACTGCCCCAATAATTCCTATGGGGGAATCGTGCACAGGCACGTTTTTGAAGCTGGCCGCGTCCGTAAGCACCGCTGGTATTGAGAGTTGCAGTGGCGGTAAATTATGCTCTACGCTCCCTTTTTGGAGCCTAACGCAGCCATTCTGTGAACTCTAAATACCAGCGGTATTTAAAAGGTGCGGGGAAAAAAAGCCAGCGTTAGCTACGCGGGTCATTACCGACAAAACTCTAAATCTAGCCGATAGTTTCTTATTATCATGCTGCCAGAATGGCACAAACAGCGCTATGGCACAACACTTATGATCAAATTAGATGGGTCCAATTAGAGTCAGACTTAATACAGACAAACCCCATATATAAAATACTATGGCAGGAACACAAGACCATATCAATGGCAACAATGCGTGACCATAGCACACACGGTCTTATGGAATAGACTAACCTCCTCATACACCCTGATATCACAACATTCTAGGATGACTCCCTTGGACTCTTTGGCGGCTTCCCTCCCGACCCTGGTGGTAGATAAATGGGCTAACAGAGGCCTGTATCGAATTGCTGATGTATTCATAAATAACACTGTCCTATCCTTTAATCAGTACGCTGATCTAGACCCCTCGGACAACAACATATGGTTTCATTACCTGCAAAGTCGAGAATTCAAGCAATACTACAATCTAAGACACCCAGCAGCGCCACTGGTTTTGAAATATTATGTTTATCTAGAAATAGGCCTAAAAGTGCCATCGCTAGGATTTATCCCATTTTCAACCTGCCGGTAGCAAATAATAAAGAACCCTTTATGCTGAAATGGGAATCTGAACTTAATTTCACATGGGACCATGCAGACTGGGTTAATACTTTAAATAGGGGTTGCTCTTTCTCCCTTAGCGCCAATCTCAGAGAAAATTATATTAAGACCATTTACAGATGGTACCTACATCCAACACTCTTACCGAGAAATGACCGAGATGATGTTTCTAGGTGTTTTATGGGGTGCGGGGAAAGGGGCACGTACATGCACATGTGGTGGGAATGCAACTACGTCGCCCAGATATGGAAACAAACCGCAACAATGCTTAACGCAGTCCTCAATACACAAATTACACTTCAACCTTTACAAGCTCTGCTGCACCAACGCATCTCTAGCCTGTCATCATGGGAGAATAAACTACTGATGATCATTTGCACAGCGACTAGACTAGTCATTGCCCCAGGTATTAGAAAGACCAAATACCTTCCTTTACACTTGTATTACATAAGATCACATATATATTTAAGCTCTCTAGTATCTCGGCAGATATACTTAACCAAAAAGAAAGATTCTTGCAGGTGTGGGAGCCATGGATAATGTACTCAGAAGCAATAAACAATAACACGGAAGGATAGGGATAGCAAACGACCGAGCCCCCCTCCCTACCCCCCCATCTCAGATGGATAGCCCTGTGGGAAAATGTAATCTTATTCGAGCACCTGTGAATTAATACCAGGATAACTCTCTGTGATTACTATTATCTATGTATGTATAAAGAAACACTATTTGTCTTTTTAACTTTCTAAACTCTACTGAGAACCTACAAAACTCAACGAAGACCTCATTTTGATTGTACACTTCGTTTACAACTCTGTTAAATTTGTATTTTATTTGTAGAATGCCTGGGAATGCAATACCTTATTTCTGTTTGTTTTGTTCTTATGTGAAAACTATGAGAAATAAAAATAAAAATCATTTAAAAAAAAAAAAAGCAAAACCTTTGGATCAGAGCCGTTGTTATCTATTCATTTTATGTGTGATTTTTCAGCTATCAATTTGTTTCAGCGCAATAATAAAATGTTCTTGTACATTAGAACAATTTATTTTTATTGTTTTTCTTTAAACATATCATTAAATTTACTCCTAATATAGCATTTTGTTAGTTAAATTACAATTTAGGTGATTACTTAAATTAAACAAAATACAACTTTACATCAACAGATGCCTTTATTTATAGCAGAGTATTCTCATAATAATTAGGAATCACAGAACATTTAACATTCTGAACAATGTGATTAGCAGATAGTGAGTCAGATGTGCACGTGCATGATCTTCCACCTGGTATCAGTGATGTTTCCCTTGGCTCTGGCAGGGATCTGGGCAGCAGGGATTGCATGGATCTAAAGTAGAATAAAGAAAACAAGATAAGTCCTATGTAACAGTAGGCTGAAGCTTCTTCTTCTGATTCTGTATTTCACTCTTAAACATAATGCAAATTAATTAATAAAATTCACAGAGCAGATAATCTGTTCTCCACTGTACTTTACCAAATATAATGATGATACTGAGACCAAACTAGGGAAAAAGTAAATGTTTTGGTACATTTGTAAAAATAAAGATTGTTGACCAGGTAAATTAATTTCAAACAAATGTCAAAGCTTTGCTTTTGCTTTCAATGAGTTGCATTTATTAGGCTGGCTTAGAGCCATTGGGGTGCATGCTCATTAATGTCAAGTTAAAGAGCAGCAGTAATACAACCAGCTGTCATGTGACTATTTCATTCGGGGGATTGGCAAGCCTTGCTCTTGCGTAATTAGTCACATGAGAGCAAAAGCAGTCAGACATGTTACCTAACTGGGAACCTTGTTCATCCATATAATGTTAAATGAGAACACTGTTCATCTTTGAATATTTACATTTTAATGTTGATTTCCATGGAACTCGATGAGGCCTATTTAAGAAAGTGCGAGTGGACATGATCCGATATTGCGGATCATGTCCGCTGCACATTGATAAATGCAGACAGCATACGCTGTCAGCATTTATCATTGCCCCAGCAGTTCTTGTGAACTGCTGGTGGCATGCCGCTCCCTGCAGATTTGCGGCCAATCAGCCGCTAGCAGAGGGTGTCAATCAACCCGATTGTATTGGATCGGGTTGATTTATGGCGATGTCTGTCTGACGACTCAGAGCAGGTGGAAAGGTTATGGAGCAGCGGTCTTTAGAACACTGCTTCATAACTTGTGTTTCTGGCGAGCCTGAAGGCTCACCAGAAACACGAGGCATCATGCTCCATACCGAGCTTGATAAATATTCCCCAATGTCTAGGGCAGAGCTTTCCGAACTTTTCATGTTTGTGACACACTTTTTAGACCTTCATCATTTCGCGACACAGTAATTTAGTTGTACTAGCAAAAAGGAGGTTAAACTAACTTGTTTTAAGAGATATGGGCACATACATAAATTATATAATAATGAAATGTATTTACAAGTAACAGTATGTATGTGCAAGAATTAAAAAAAGTTTAATATCCCTAATAACTACTTACTATTTTAATGGGATGTATGAGGTTGATGCTCAGCGTTTAAGCTGCCGCCCTCAGAGCTCGGTGAGTCTGATTGACTACTGCCCGCGCTGCATACACACTGCTGTTTCACTCACTGACTACACATGCAGTCACAAGCCAATTAATTAGACAACATGTACAGTCAGGAGCCAATGTGCCGCCAATGGGAATAGTTTCAGTTCCCACTGAGCTGCACCAATAGGTTAAGATGATCTGTGTCCCCCTAGGTATCAATCACGTGTCAACCATGTGATATGTGTAGCAGCCAGGCAGAAAGTCAGAAACCAAAAAATTTAAAAAAAAAAATGTGTGCTGAAGCAGGGACACACCTACACACTGCTGCCGACACACTAGTGTGTCCCGACACACAGTTTGGAAAGCACTGGTCTAGGGGAATCAATAATTAAATGGAATATTTGAATGTTACATTCAATATTTAAGTATTAACATTTCTTCTGCAGAAACATTTTAATAGGGACAAATGTGAAGGAGAATTTGAACTCTACCATTTGCATGTCAAACTTCTGACATTTCCATATCCATAGACACCACCAGACTATTTTGAGAGACTAGAAAGCCGTGATAAAAATTTTTTTGTAATGCATTAAAATAAATCTAATTTCTATATATATTACTGTACAATGTATGCTTTATTCTCCCAATCAAATGATCTTTATATAATTCCATAATATTAAATATTATTAATGATCTGTTCTTACCTTTTTTCTTCCCACAAGGGCTCTGATCATGACAATGCTGCACTGGTTGGCAAGCTGAAAAGAGAAGAATAAATTATTGTTTGTTTATTTTTTTGTTTGTTTTTTGTAATCTTGTTATAGAGTTCTAATCCTGCATATCCTGCATACAAGAAGAAATTATAGTTAACATTTTTTGTATTATGTAAGGGTTAATTATATTTTCATGTAAGCAATGTGTGTAACATTAACTTATTTTGTTTCTTGGTTGTATTTATTAGAGAACATTTTAATTTAATAATTTAATAAATATAATTCTTTTCTTTTCTTTTAGGAAAAAATCATGCTCATATGATGAAACAAAAACAAAAAAAAACAAGAATATTGCCTCCTAGACTTGCAGGGCTTATCCTATTCAATTAATAGAGCTTTTGGTAACTTAATATCAGTAAGTGTCCTTCTATCATATGGACCAGGTATGTGCACAAGAGCACTTCCTGTTTCAGAGTTAAAATAAACTACTTTAAGCTAAACTTTTTTTACTATCTCTCATTTTTATATCAGTATCAATAGTATTTATTATATATATTATATATATTTTTTTTGCCAAATGTTACTTACGATCATGGCAGGCGCTCTGCTTTTGGCAAGGATCCTGGCACACGTTCTGCTTCTGGCAGGGATCTTTGCAGGGATCCTGGCACTGGGTCTTCTGGTGACAATGTCCTCCTTTGACTCCAGACATGACTGGTTATGGTTCTGCAAGATCTGCTTTTGGGATAACTTTAAGAAGAGATGTTTCCTAAGCTGTGTTGAGCTGATGTGAAGAAGCTGCTTTTATACACCTGAGATGGACTCATTAAACATAATTCCAGTGATAGCTCATTATATGACTAAACCTATTTTTACAATTATTTCATGAACATAATGTTAGTCCTTTGGGTTGTTATTGCTAAATATGGATGTTTTACAAGCTGAATATCATGCCAAGTATATGACAATATTCTATTTTGTTGTCTACCTTAGGATTTTTATGTCAGTAATAGACTTCCTTTTGATCGGCTCACATCATGTGAATAGTGGCAGAAACAATTAATATACAAGTATGTAACAGAGTGATGGGTGTAATTTAACTAAGGTTAGTAATACATATATAAATTATTATTTGTACAAGCAGACGTCACATGGGATAATGCAATGTTACACAGAAATCTGAACACAGATGCTTTTATGCAGAGAAAAATTTCAAGCTTGAATTTCAAAGTAAAATATTGTTTAAATATTAGGGATGGAAAAAATATCTACTGTTGTTGACGTTTAGATGAAAGAGCAAATAATCTCCATGAATTCCATAATATTTTTTTTTTATAGAGCATAGAACTTGTTTAAATGTATGTTACATTATTTATCATTTGCACCATTAAAATAGCAATTGCAACATTAATTTAAACACATTTGAAATATAAAAATTCAAAAATCTAGGTGTAGTTGACTTTGAACATTTATCAAACTGAATGTTACTTTTGATGATTAATTCAACATAAAAAATTTAACAGCTGCTTAAAAATATATTACAATAAAACACTACTTCTTACACAGTAGTGTCTATTTTAAGATTCTTTTTAAAAAATCTTTATTCTGCGTCCATGAGAGTAGAAATGTTTATTTAAATTTCAGACAAATGCAAATTTGTCTGAATTTTGCTGATTCGTTTAGAGTCATTTGATAAACCTATTGGACAATAGTAAAGAAAAATTAATGATTGTTTAACGAAATCGATTCATTCCACTTGGCAACCCCCCCCCCCCCAAAAAAAAAACGGTGCAGGAATGAGGTGAAAGAGTTATATTGTTTGGTTAATAAGCACCTTTGTTTGTAATCATGTACAGGGGGATGTGACCATTCATTTGTGCATCATCCCCTGTTCAATCCTGCTATAGTTTTAATGACTGAAGTTAGGGACAGCAGGTCAGGCACTAAATGTTGGATTTTAGTCATACAGGAGCTTTATGTTATTTTAATATTGAAATGTTCTTTTAATTGTTTAAATCCTATAAAATAAGAATTTTGTTAATATTAAGTGTCTATATTAGCTGATCCCATTGGAAATAACATTAAGGAATCTGAATCCAATATTCATCCAAACTGAATGCCTGCATGGACGAAATTCAGCCAAACCAAACATATTAAAAAATACAAAAAAAATCTTTCAGATGAAACTATTTTTTTGTGCACATGTCTAGTTGAGAGGCAAATTAAAATAGGACCGACAAGACACAGACCTCCTTAAAATTGTTTAGGTGGCGTGAGGTTTATTTTTTGCTGTAATAACACTAAATGAATGCCTCCCAAATTACTGCTTGGGAAATTATTTCTAGTGCCCAAAGGGGAAGAGCTGGTTGGCCAGGGGAGAAGATTTGATAGTTCAGAAGAGGGTTTTGAGATGTTCAGATGAAGAGTTTGGGCCTCTCAGGGGAGTGATTGGGAAGCTTGGGGTAGCTAACACCCCCTAAATACTAAGTTACAAACAATTAAAATAAAAAAAAACCTATAATTAAATTAATCTAAGATTACAAAAAATAAAAAATTCTAACATTACATAAAATAATAAACCAAATTATCAAAAATAAAAAAATTAAACCTAATCCCTATGAAAATAAAAAAAGCCCCCCAAAATAACCCCCCCTAATCTAATGCTAACTACCAATAGACCTTAAAGGGGCCTTTTGTAGGGCATTGCCCTAGGTTGAACAGCTCTTTTACCTTAAAAAATACTAAGTCCCCCCTCTAACAGTAAAAACCCCACCCACCAAACCCCCCAAAATAAAAAAACTAACACTAATAAATCCTAAACTACCCATTTCCCCTAAAGGGGCATTTGTATGGGCATTGCCCTTAAAAGGGCATTCAGCTCTTTTACTGCCCTTAAAATGGCATTTAGCTATTTTTCAAAGGCCCATTAAATCCCTAATCTAAAAACAAACAAACCCCCAAAAAATTAAAAAAAAAGCCTGTCTAACCCCCAGATAGGTACTCACGGTTCCTGAAGTCCGGCGGTGATGTCTTCTTCCAAGCGGCGATATCTTCATCTAGAAACAAGCCGGAGCAGAGTGCAGAACTGAAGACCGGTGACCGCGGAACTGAAAACCGGCAATGGCGGAACTAAAGACCGGCGACCGCGGAGCCATGGAATGTGGAGATCCTCTTCATACGATCACCGCCGAACCCTGAGGATTGAATTGAAGGTACGCGTTTAAATATGGGGTACCTTGCATTCCTATTGGCTGATTTGAGTCTTCAAACTCAAATCAGCCAATAGGATGAGAGCTCCTGAAATCCTATTGGCTGTTCAAATCAGCGGTCGCCGATTTTCAGTTCCGCGGTCACCAGACTTCAGTTCCACGCTACACTCCATGCTGGCTTGTTCCTGGAAAAAGATAGAAGATATCACTGCTTGAAAGAAGACCTCACTGCCGAACATCAGGAACCGTGAGTACCTATCTGGGGTTTAGATTTAGACTTTTTTTTTGATTAGGGATTTAATGGGCCTTTGAAAAAGAGCTGAATGCCCTTTTAAGGGCAGTGAAAGAGCAGAATGCATTTTTAAGGGCAATGCCCATACAAATGCCCCCTTAGGGGCAAAGGGTAGTTTAGGATTTGTTAGTGTTAGCTTTTTTTTTAGTTTGGCGAGTTTGGTGGGTGGGCGAGTTTTTTACTGTTAGAGGGGGTCTTAGTATTTTTTAAGTTAAAAGAGCTGTTTAACTTAGGGTTATGCCCTATGTAATGTTAGAATTTTTTATTTTTGTAATCTTAGATTAATATAATTTTTGTTTTTTTTGTATAATTTGAAAATATTAGGAAAAGTTTGGTGATTTAGAGGACAATTTAATTAGTTTTGGTGTATGTTTGTGTGGTCTGTAACCTAGAGCAGAGGTCACATTTCAGGTTATTGAAATATGGGAAATTCTGAAAATAGGGTGGGACCAGTGTTTCCTCTGAGGCCAGTTTTGTGAGCAGCCCAGCAGTGAAACAGTTAATTAGAGCAATTAGCAAATACTACACAATGCAGACTGCAAGGTGTGGTTCCTTTATAAACTGTTTCACTGCTGGGCCCCTCACAAAACTGGCCTTAGATGTAACACTGGTTGGGACTACAGTATAAAAGTTCTTATTAGTAGATAACCATAGGACACAGAACACAAACTCTTTGCTAGTATTAGAAAATATGGTGTGCCAGAATAGATTCATCATTTAATCATTTGGTTTTTTTTAATATCTAGTATCAATTTATTGTATATACTTAATCTTCCTATTTTTATACATGGTATCAACATCTGTATTTGAAGAAACTGGACTTTATCTTTGAACACTAGATAGTAACACATATCTATGCCTAGTTATGTAAAACAGAGGTGGCTAACCATGACTATATATATATATATATATATATATATATATATATATATATTTTTTTTTTTTTTTTTTTTTATTTTTTTTCCTGCCTGCAAGATGTTTTACAAAATTTTTGCTAAATTGGGCACTTGCACTTATTTATTTTTATGTCTTAGGCTTCCCAGTTTGTAGATTGAAATCTTGTCCTTTGCCTATTTCCTGAACTAAATGTAATAACTTCTAATTTGTTAAGGAGACAGTCTACTCCAGAATTTGAATTGTTTAACAAGATAAATAATCCCTTTATTACCCATCCCCCAGTTTTGCGTAACCAACAATGTTATATTAATATTATTTTTAACTCTGTGATTACTTTGTATCTAAACCTCTGCATGCCCTATCTGAATAATAAAAGTTTAATTTTGACTAGACTGTTCCTTTAATGTCATTGTGTATTTTCAACCAATCTTTTTTCTCTCTCAACCTAACAGAAAGGGAACATAAGTTTTTACAAAATTAACTCAGTTTGGTTGATAAATACACCAGAGCATTCAGATTTGGGAAATGCAAAACAAATACTAATTTAGTTGCATTTGTTGCACTAGTTTGAAAATGAAAAAAAGTCCATTTAAATAATAAACAATTGCAGATGAGACAAAAATGTAGCTGATTCATTCATGCGGTTATTCTAAAAGTTCTATTAAATAGCAATCAAGCAATTTACTTGTCAGCTGATTCATTCATGCAGTTAAAACTGTTATTCTAAAAGTGCTATTCAATAGCAATCAAGCAATTTACTTGCTGACTGATATCTGTGTCAACAAATAAGTATGAAAGCTTCACTTTTGTTCTTGACAATACTGACCCCTAAAAAAATGTGTGATGTTGCTGGCTTGTAGCTGTAGCACTAGCTACTACTATACATTTATACCATAACTAATCTTGGGCAAAACTAAAGAAATTTATTTTTATGAGACAAATGATTTAAAAAAAGTATTTGAGCACTGTAACCCCCTGAAAATAGTAACTAACACCTAATGCATGCACAATATCTATCTAGCTCCTGAAAATAACTAACACCTAATGCATGCACAATATCTATCTACCTGTCAACCACCAACCCCCACAGCAATAAGTAATAAACTATATTAACCCCTATTCCGCCAACCCCCACATCGCAAAACATCTATTTAACCTATTAACCCCTAATCTGCCAACCCCCACAACGCTATATACTTAATAAAGTGATTAACCCCTAAACCGCCATCACCCCACAACGCAATATACCTTAATAAACTATTAACCCCTAATCCGCAGTTCACCCATATTGCAAAGTACCTTAAAACTATTAATCCCTAAACCACCATCTCCCACCAACGTAATAAACTTAATGAACCTATTAACCCCTAATCCACCATTAACCCACATCGCAACAAACCTAATAAATCTATTAACCCCTAATCCGACAAACCCCCACAACAAAATAACTAATTAAATTACTAAACCCTCTAACCTAACACCCCTAACCTAAAACTCCCTAAATTAACCCCAATTACCAAAATTAAAAAATACTAAGTTACAAACAATTATAATAAAAAGCTATCATTACTTAAAAATACAAAAAACTAAATTTAAATTAATCTAAGATTACAAAAAATAAAAAATTCTAACATTACATAAAATAATAAGCCAAATTATCAAAAATAAAAAAATTAAACCGAATCCCTATGAAAATAAAAAAGCCCCCAAGATAAAAAAAGCCCTAATCTAATGTTAAACTACCAATAGCCCTTAAAAGTGCCTTTTGTAGGACATTGCCCTAAGTTAAACAGCTCTTTTAACTTAAAAAATAATAAGTCCCCCCTCTAACAGTAAAAAAACACCCACCAACCAAACTCGCCAAAATAAAAAAAACTAACACTAAAAAATCCTAATATACCCTTTGCCCCTAAGGGGGCATTCAGCTCTTTTTCAAAGGACCATTAAATCCCTAATCTTAAAAAAAAAAAAAAAAAAAGCCTAAATCTAACCCCCAGATAGGTACTCACGGTTCCTGAAGTCCGGCGGTGAAGTCTTCTTTCAAGCAGCAATATCTTTTATCTTTTTCCAGGAACAAGCCAGCACGGAGTGTAGCATGGAACTGAAGACTGGTGACCGCAGAACTGAAGATCGGTGACTGTTGATTTGAACAGCCAATAGGATTTCAGGAGCTCTAATCTTATTGGCTGATTTGAATTTGAAGACTCAAATCAGCCAATAGAAATGCAAGGTACCCCATATTTAAACGCGTACCTTCAATTCAATCCTCAGTGTGCGGCGGTGATCGGAGACACTCCATGGCTCCGTGGTCGCCGGTCTTTAGTTCTGCCATTGCCGGTTTTCAGTTCCGCGGTCACCGGTCTTCAGTTCTGCACTCTGCTCTGGCTTGTTTCTAGAAGAGGATATCGCCGCTTGGAAGAAGACATCACCGCCGGACTTCAGGAACCGTGAGTACCTATCTGGGGGTTAGACAGGCTTTTTTTTTTTTTTTTGGGGGGGGTTGTTTGTTTTTAGATTAGGCATTTAATGATCCTTTGAAAAATTGCTGAATGCCCTTTTAAGGGCAGTAAAAGAGCTGGATGCCCTTTTAAGGGCAATGCCCATACAAATGCCCCTTTAGGGGAAATGGGTGGTTTAGGATTTATTAGTGTTAGTTTTTTTATTTTGGGGGGTTTGCTGGGTGGGGTTTTTACTGTTAGAGGAGGGACTGTTTAACTTAGGGCAATGCCCTACAAAAGGACATTTTAAGGGTTATTGGTAGTTTAGCATTAGATTAGGGGGTGTTTTTTTTTTTTATTATTTCCATAGGGATTAGGTTTAATTTTTTTTTTTTTTAATAATTTGATTTATTATTTTATGTAATGTTAGAATTTTTTATTTTTTGTAATCTTAGATTAATTTAATTTTAGGTTTTTTGTATTTTTAAGTAATGATAGCTTTTTATTATAATTGTTTGTAACTTAGTATTTTTTAATTTAGGTAATGTTAGTCACTGGCGACTCCAGAAATGTACGCTCATTTCTGGACATCTCTAGTTTATCCGACTTACGGCACTTTATGAACTGCCGGCAGGGTTTATATGATAGCCCGATGTGCGAGGTGAAATTACGGGCGGCATAGGTTTCAGCAGTTGCGCTGAAGCTTGCGCCGCATATGTAATCTTGCCCCTAGTGATTATATATAACTGATATGTAATTACCAATATTAGCTTTACTGCCATTTTATTAAAGGGATAGGAGAGTGAAATTGAACTTTCAAAATTCAGATAGAATATGTCATTTTAAGACACTTTAAATGTAATTATGGTCTCAAATGTACTTTGTTCTCTTGGTATCTTTTGTTGCAAAGTAAATGTACATGTGGTCAGCAGCAACAATTCACCACTGGGAGCTAGCTGGTGATTGGTCGCTACACACATTTGTCTCGTCGCTTTTTCAACACCTTATGTTTGTTAAATTTGATGGGTCCATTTTATTGTTGAAATAAAATGCAAAACCTGTGGTTGGGATCTGAGTATTTATTGTAAGGGTGATTTTCCAGCAGTCTGCTCTTATCTAAACATTTCCCAATCTGGAAATTGTGTTGTTGCTTGGATTATGATCACTTGGAAAAACACAGATAAACAGCTGAATATCTGCTGATAAACAAAATTGGAAAGATTGAAATCGACCTTATTATTTGTAAAAAATGAATGCAGACATGAAACAGAATGTAAATAAATATTGTCATATGCTTTTATTGTTGTTCTTCAAAATTAATTGTAAAACCAAGAAGAGAAGGAAAAACAAGATTTTTAAAATGTATTCTTTAGACAGTCAGAAGAACCGTGGTTCCTCACGAGGTGCGCTTGTGTGTGACGGTGATATAACCTCTTGCAAATCCTGGAAACTTGGGCCGCACTCCCAAATAAGATGAAGTAGTGATAAGTCCTGCAGATAACAGAGAGACAAGAGAGGCGCCACCATAGAACAGTAACGTATGGAATAATCTGGAACACAGGACAAACCCCTTCCCCTAAAGATGAATCTACTCACAAGCGGAGCGGCACAAGATGAAGTGCCAGAAACAGCTGGTCGGGACTGATATGAGTCACCTGACAGACATGCTGGAGCGTCACTCCGTCACTGCTTTCGTCGCAGGGGCTTGTCACAGGGGCCTTGTCTAGTATAGATACTGAATCATCCAAAACAGGCACAGTGGTGTCTTACTGGATATGCTGATCGGAATAGCAGACTAGCACATATGAGTTCATGCTGATAACAGGCTGATAACAGGCTCCAATATCTGTTCTCAGAAAGAAGGTTCCCTTATTCACTCCAGTTACACCAATACCCAATATCTCTCAGTGCTCTAGCCATGTCCAGCAACAGCTGCACAGAAATAGGAGAGGAACAACATTCTTTCATGTATTTGTTACATTGATGGTTCTAGACCTTAACAATGGAAGAGGACCTTAAACAAATGGGAGAGTGGACATGATTAAAGGGTAGGATTGGTGGAGGGACTATAAGTTTCTAATACTATCTCTGTTCTTGTTATTTAAATATCAATAGTGCAGTAATAAAATGTTATTTTACTTTAGAACCATTTATAATTGTTTTTTAACATCTCTTTGAACTCACTCATAATGTAGCATTTTGTTAGTTAAATGAAAATGTAGGTGATTACTTAAATCAAACAAAATACAACTAATCATGATCAGATACATTTATTTAAAGCAGAGTATTCTCAAAATAATTAGGAATCACAGAACATTTAACATTTTAAACAATGTGATTCTAAGCAGATAGTGAGTCAGGCGTGCACATGTGCGGTCTTCCACCTGGTATCAGTGATGTTTCCCTTGGCTCTGGCAGGGATCTGGGCAGCAGGGATTGCATGGATCTAAAGTAGAATAAAGAAAACAAAATAAGTCCTATGTAACAGTAGGCTGAAGCTTCTTCTTCTGATTCTGTATTTCACTCTTAAACATAAGGCAAATTAATTAATAAATAAGACAAATTAATTAATACATAAGATTCACTGAGCAGATAATCTGTTCAGCACTGTACTTCACCAAATGTTATGATTCCAATGATTAATCTGAGAACAAACTAGGGACAAATTGAATGTTTTGGGATATTTGTTTAAAAATAAAGATCGTTGGCCGTGTTTATTCATTTCAAACAAATGTCAAATCTTTGCTTTGCAGTTAATTAATTCCATTTATTAAGTAGTGGTGGCTGGCTTAGAGCCATTGTGATGCATGCTCATTCATGTCAAGTTAAGGAGCAGCAGTACTATGATAAGCGGACATATGACTATTTCATTCTTGGAGATTGGCAGGCCATGCTCTTGCGCGATTGGTCACATAAGAGCAAAAACAGGCAGACATGTTCCCTAGCTGGGAACCTTGTTCATTGATCTAATGTTAAATGGAGAACACTGTTCATTGTTGAATATTAACATTTTAATGTTGATTTTCATGGAACTCTAGGGGAATCAATATTTAAATATTAATATTTTTTTCTACAGAAACATTTGAATAGGGACAAATGTGAAGGAAAGCTTTAACTCTACCATATGAATGTCAAACTTCTGACATTTGCATATCCATAGACCCCACCAAAAAAAACTGTAATGCATTAAAATAAAAATAAAATCTATATTATCACTGTACAACTTATGATTTATTGTCACTGTACAGGGAGTGCAGAATTATTAGGCAAATGAGTATTTTGACCACATCATCCTCTTTATGCATGTTGTCTTACTCCAAGCTGTATAGGCTCGAAAGCCTACTACCAATTAAGCATATTAGGTGATGTGCAAAATGGGTCAAAAGAAGGACTTGACAGGCTCAGAAAAGTAAAAAATAGTGAGATATCTTGCAGAGGGATGCAGCACTCTTAAAATTGCAAAGCTTCTGAAGCGTGATCATCGAACAATCAAGCGTTTCATTCAAAATAGTCAACAGGGTCGCAAGAAGCGTGGGGAAAAACCAAGGTGCAAAATAACTGCCCATGAACTGAGAAAAGTCAAGCGTGCAGCTGCCAAGATGCCATTTGCCACCAGTTTGGCCATATTTCAGAGCTGCAACATCACTGGAGTGCCCAAAAGCACAAGGTGTGCAATACTCAGAGACATGGCCAAGGTAAGAAAGGCTGAAAGACGTCCACCACTGAACAAGACACACAAGCTCAAACGTCAAGACTGGGCCAAGAAATATCTCAAGACTAATTTTTCTAAGGTTTTATGGACTGATGAAATGAGAGTGAGTCTTGATGGGCCAGATGGATGGGCCCGTGGCTGGATTGGTAAAGGGCAGAGAGCTCCAGTCCGACTCAGACGCCAGCAAGGTGGAGGTGGAGTACTGGTTTGGGCTGGTATCATCAAAGATGAGCTTGTGGGGCCTTTTCGGGTTGAGGATGGAGTCAAGCTCAACTCCCAGTCCTACTGCCAGTTTCTGGAAGACACCTTCTTCAAGCAGTGGTACAGGAAGAAGTCTGCATCCTTCAAGAAAAACATGATTTTCATGCAGGACAATGCTCCATCACACGCGTCCAAGTACTCCACAGCGTGGCTGGCAAGAAAGGGTATAAAAGAAGAAAATCTAATGACATGGCCTCCTTGTTCACCTGATCTGAACCCCATTGAGAACCAGTGGTCCATCATCAAATGTGAGATTTACAAGGAGGGAAAACAGTACACCTCTCTGAACAGTGTCTGGGAGGCTGTGGTTGCTGCTACACGCAATGTTGATGGTGAACAGATCAAAACACTGACAGAATCCATGGATGGCAGGCTTTTGAGTGTCCTTGCAAAGAAAGGCGGCTATATTGGTCACTGATTTGTTTTTGTTTTGTTTTTGAATGTCAGAAATGTATATTTGTGAATGTTGAGATGTTATATTGGTTTCACTGGTAAAAATAAATAATTGAAATGGGTATATATTTGTTTTTTGTTAAGTTGCCTAATAATTATGCACAGTAATAGTCACCTGCACACACAGATATCCCCCTAAAATAGCTAAAACTAAAAACAAACTAAAAACTACTTCCAAAAATATTCAGCTTTGATATTAATGAGTTTTTTGGGTTCATTGAGAACATGGTTGTTGTTCAATAATAAAATTAATCCTCAAAAATACAACTTGCCTAATAATTCTGCACTCCCTGTATATTGATCTTTTTATAATTCCACATTAATAAATATTATTAATGATCTGTTCTTACCTTTTTTCTTCCCACAAGGGCTCTGATCATGACAATGCTGCACTGGATGGCATGCTGAAAAGAGAAGAAAAAAATATTATTATTATTGTTTTAATTTTCTTTTACATCTCTAATTCTGCATATCTTGGCAAGACTGTAATGATTTACAAGAAGAAATGATAATTAACATGTTTTGTATTATGAAACGGTCTATATGTTCACAAGCAATGTGTGTAACAGTAACTTATTTTGTTTCTTGGCTGTATTTATTAGAGAACATTTGAATTTAATAATTTAATAAATATTGTCGTGTTTTTTTTTTAGGAAATAATAATACTCATATGCTGAAGAAATGAAAAGCAAAACAAGATTATTGTCCCCTATGCTTGTGGGACTTGTCCCATTCAATTACTAGACCTTTTGGTGACGTTTTATCAGTAAGTGTCCTTCTATCATATGGACCAGCTATGTGCACAAGAGCACTTCCTGTTTCAGGGTGGAAATATACTACTTTAAACTAACCTTTTCCATGTAAAAAATATCTACTATCTTTCATGTTTCTATCTCTATCAATAGTATTTTTTTGATAAATTACTTATTATTTTTGCCAAATGTCACTTACGGTCATGGCAGGCGCTCTGCTTTTGGCAAGGATCCTGGCACGCACTCTGCTTCTGGCAGGGATCTTTGCAGGGATCCTGGCACTGGGTCTTCTGGTGACAATGTCCTCCTTTGACTCCAGACATGACTGGTTATGGTTCTTCAAGATCTGCTTTGGGATAACTTTAAGAAGAGATGTTTCCGAAGCTGTGTTGAGCTGATGTGAAGAAGCTGCTTTTATACACCTGAGATGGACTCAGTAAACATAATTCCAGAGATAGCTCATGATATGACTAAACCAATTTTTACAATTATTCCACAAACATAATGTTAGTATTTTGGGTTGTTATTGCTAAATATGGGTGTTTTACAAGCTGAATATCATGCCAAGTATTTGACAATATTCTAATTTGGTATCTAGTACCTTAGCTTTTTATGTCAGTAATAGGCTTCCTTTTGATCTGCTCACATTATGTGAAGAGTGGCAGAAACAATTAATATAAAATTATGTAACAGAGTGATGGGTGTAATTTAACTAAGGTTAATAATACATATATAAATTATTATTTGTACAAGCAGACGTCACATGGGATAATGAATTGTTACACAGATGATTTTATGCAGAGAAACATTTCAGGCTTGAATTTTTCTGATTCGTGAGTCATTTGATAAATGAACAGCCAAAAACATTATTCGAAAATAGTGAAGAAAAATTAAAGGGACACTGAACCCAATTTTTTTCTTTTGTGATTCAGATAGAGCATGCAATTTTAAGCAACTTTCTAATTTACACCTATTATCAATTTGTCTTCGTTCTCTTGCTTTCTTTATTTGGTTCAGAACCATTTTTTTTTGGTTCAGAACCATGGAAAGCACTTGTTTAACGGTGGGTGATTTTATCCACCAATCAGCAAGAACAACCCAGTTTGTTCACCGAAAATGGGCCGGCATCTAAACTTACATTCTTGCATTTCAAATAAAGATACCAAGAGAATGAAGAAAATTTGATAATTAGAAAGTTGCTTAAAATTGCATGCTCTATCTAGATCACAAAAGAAAAAAATTGGGTTCAGTGTCCCTTTAATGATTCAGATAGAACAGCAATTTTAAGCATTTTTTTAACTTACTCCTGTTATCATTTTTTCTTCATTCTCTTGCTATCTTTATTTAAAAAATAGGAATGTAAAGTTTAAAGAGACATTACACTAGACTTTTCTTTGCATAAAGGTTTTGTAGATGATCCATTTATAAAGCCCATACAGTTTTTTTTTAGATTTTTTATAGTTTTGCTTATTTTTAAATAAAATTGCTCTGATTTTTAGACTCCTAACCAAGCCCCAAAGTTTTAAGAGAATACTGATGTATACCTACTGCGGCTTGCTCCTGTTTGTGTAAAGGGTCTTTTCATATGCAAAGGAAGGGGGAGGTGGGAGTGTCTGCTATTTCCTACTTGCAGTGGGTGAACTGGCTAACCTTTTTAACAGAGCTTAACTGGGAGCTTCTAAGTAAGCTTTAAAGCAGTTTTATACTGGATTTTTAGATCAGTATCTGTGCATATGATTCTAGTGTCTATTACATGCAGTTATATGAAAATTGGTGTATACTGTCCCTTTAAGAGCTGGCCCATTTTTGGTTGAGAACCTGGCTTATTGGTTTGCTAAATGTAGCCACTATTAAGCAAGCGCTATCCAGGGTGCTGAACCTTAAATGGGTCAGCTCCTAAGCTTTAAATTCCTGCTTTTAAAATAAAGATAGCAAGAGAACAAAGAAAAATTTATAGTAGGAGTAAATTAGAAAGTTGCTGAAAATTGCATACTCTATCTAAATCATAAAAGAAAAAAATTGAGCTTAGTATCCCTTTAATGATTGCTTAACAAAATTGATTCTTTCCGCTTGGCAAACAAAAAAAACAAAAAACGGTGCAGGAATGAGGTGGAGTTATATTGTTCAGTTAATAAGCTCCTTTGTTTGTAATGATGTACAGGGGAACTTACTATTCATTTTTCCATCAGCCCCTGTTCAATCCTGCTATATGATTACTAATGATTGATGTAAGGGACAGCTATCAGGCACTAAAGGTTAGATTTTAGTTATTTAAAATTGAAAGAAAGGTTATTTTAATTGTTTTATTCCTATTGTTAATATTAATTGTCTATACTAGCTGATCCCTTTGGAAATAACATTAAGGACTCTGAATCCAATGGACAAAATTTAGCAAAACCAAACATAATAAAAAATATAAACCAAATCTTGAAGACAAAACACATTTTTCACCCCGGCACATGTCTAGTTGAGAGGCAAATTAAAATAGGACCTACACGACACAGACCACCTTAAACTTCTTTATGTGACTTGAGGTTTATTTGTTGCTGTAATAAAACTTATTAATGTCTCCCAAAATACTGCTTGGGGAATTATTTCTAGTGCCCAAGGGGGAAGAACTGGTTGGCCAAGGGAGAATATTAGGTAGTTCAGAAGAGGGTTTTGGGATGCTCAGGGTAAGAGTTTGGGCCGCTCAGGAGAGTGTTTGGGAAGCTCAGTGTAGGGATTTGAAAAGAGTAGGAAAGGTTAGGGATTTATAGGACAATTTAATTAGTTTTGTTGTAGGTTTATGAGGTCTTTAACCTAGAGCAGAGGTCACATTTCAGGTTATTAAAATATGGAAAATTCTAGAAATAGGGTTAATTAATTAGTTAATTAGAGCAATTAGCAAACACTGCACACTGCAAGGTGTGGTTCCCGTATTAACTGTTTCACTGCTGGGCCCCTCACAAAACTGGCCTTAGAGGTAACACTGAGTGGGACTACAGTATAAAAGTTATAATTAGTAGATAACCATAGGACACAGAACACAAACTCTTTGCTATTATTAAAAAATAAAAAATGGTGTGACAGAATAGAATAATTATTGAGTCATTCTTTTCTTTTATCTAGTATCAATCTATTGCATATAATTGATCTTCCAATTTTTATATCAACATCTGTATTTGAAGAAACTGGACTTTATCTTTGAACACTATAAAGTAATACATATCTATGCCTAGTCATGTAAAACAGGGCTGGCTAACCATGACCTGCTTGCCCAAGGTGGTGCACACAAATATGTTTTTCTGTTTGTAAAATGTTTTAGAAAACTATTGCTAAATTGGGCACTTGCACTAAATTTTTTTTTACCACCCCTGATGTAAAGTAAATATTTCTATTTATGTCTTAGGATTCCCAGTTTGTAAACTGAAATCTTGTCCTTAGTCTGTTTCCTGAACTAAATAAAATAACTTCTAATTTGTTAAGGAGACAGTCTACTCTAGAATTTGTATTGTTTAACAAGATAAATAATCCCTTTATTACCCATTCCCTAGTTTTGCATAACCAACAACGTTATTTAAAAATATTTTTAACTCTGTGATTACTTTGTATCTAAGCTTATGCATGCCCTATCTGAATCATGAAAGTTTAATGTTGACTAAACTTTCCCTTTAAAGGGACAGTTTAGTCAAAAATAAACTTTAATGATTAAGATAGGCATGTCATTTTAAACAACTTTCCAATTTATTTTTATCATCAAATGTGTTTTGGTCTCTTGGTATTCTTAGTTCAAAGCTAAACCTAGGTAGCCTCTTTTCACATGCTTTTTTATTTTATTTTCAAAATATGGGAATGTGCTAGTTCATGTGAGCCATATAGATAACATAGAAACATAGAATTTGACGGTAGATAAGAACCAAAAAGGCCCATCAAGTCTACCCATACAGTATTACATGTTACTTTTTCCTTAGGATAGCCTTATGCATGTCCCATGCATTTTTTAATTCCTTTACAATCTTTCTGTTTACCATCTCAAATGGAAGTTTATTCCATGAATCCACCACCCTTTCTGTAAAGAAATGCTTCCTCACAGTTCTCCTGAATCTGCTACCCTCTAACTTTAGATTGTGACCCCTTGTTTTGGCATTTATTTTAATAAAAAAATAAAAAAAATAAAAAAAAACCAAGATAAAAAAACCCCTAATCTAATGCTAAACTACCAATAGCCCTTAACCCCTTAATGACAACTGACGTACCAGGTACGTCATGCATTAACTTACAGTTAATGACAATAGACGTACCTGGTACGTCAGTTGTCTAAGAGAGTGCTGGAATCGATCGCAATCGCTTCCAGCAGCTCTCAGGGTATTGCAGTGATGCCTCCATATGGAGGCATCCTGCAATACCCTTTCAGAAGACTCCGATGCAGAGAGAGCCACTCTGTGGCCCTCTCTGCACCGGTAGCGATGGTGCCGGTTCGTTGGTGGGTGGGAGCGCAACAGGGAGGCGGGTGGGCGGCCCATCGCTACCCGGCATCCGGCTCCTGTAAGTGCAATGTGCACGCCGGGTGCCGGGAGCGTGCGGGGGCGCGCATGCGCGTGCGCACGCGCGATTAGCTACCCACTGACACCAATGAGGAGGGAAGAGGGGGGGAAAAAATAAATATATAAGGATCTGGGAGGGGGAGGGGGTTGGGGTATTGTGGGGGGCTGCTACACTACAGAAAACATTTAAAATGGGAAAAAAAGATAAAAAAAACACTTGTTTTTGGGGCAAAATGGGTACTGGCAGACAGCTGCCAGTACCCAAGATGGCGGCAATTAGGTAGGGGAGAGGGTTAGAGAGCTGGGGGGGGGGGATCATGGAGGTTGGGGCTAAGGCAGGAGTCCATCACAGCTAAAACATTTTATTTTTTTTTATTAAAAAAAAGAAAAACTCCTTTTATTTAGTACTGGCAGACTTTCTGCCAGTACTTAAGATGGCGGGGACAATTGTGGGGTGGGGGAGGGAAGAGAACTGTTTGGGAGGGATCAGGGGGTGGGATGTGTCAGGTGGGAGGCTGATCTCTACCCTAAAGCTAAAATTAACCCTGCAAGCTCCCTACAACCTACCTAATTAACCCCTTAATTGCTGGGCATAATTTACGTGTGGTGCGCAGCAGCATTTAGCGGCCTTCTACTTACCAAAAAGCAACCCCAAAGCCATATAAGTCTGCTATTTCTGAACAAAGGGGATCCCAAAGAAGCATTTACAACCATTTGTGCCTTAATTGCAGAAGCTGTTTGTAAATAATTTCAGTGGGAAACCTAAAGTTTGTGACAAAATTTGTGAAAAAGTGAACTTTTTTTTTTATTTGATGACATTTGGCGGTGAAATGGTGGCATGAAATATACCAAAATGGGCCTAGATCAATACTTTGGGTTGTCTTCTAAAAAAAAATATATACATGTCAAGGGATATTCAGGTATTCCTGACAGATATCAGGGTTCCAATGTAACTAGCGCTAATTTTGAAAAAAAGTTGTTTGGAAATAGCAAAGTGCTACTTGTATTTATGGCCCTATAACTTGCAAAAAAAGTAAAGAACATGTAAACATTGGGTATTTCTAAACTCAGAACAAAATTTAGAAACTATTTAGCATAGTTGTTTTTTGGTGATTGTAGATGTGTAACAGATTTTGGGGGTCAAAGTTAGAAAAAGTGTGTTTTTTTTTCAATTTTTTCCTCATATTTTATATTTTTTTTATAGGAAATTATAAGATATGATGAAAATAATGGTATCCTTAGAAAGTCCATTTAATGGCGAGAAAAACGGTATATAATATGTGTGGGTACAGTAAATGAGTAAGAGGGAAATTACCGCTAAACACAAACACTGCAGAAATGTAAAAATAGCCATTGTCATTAAGGGTAAGAAAATTGAAAAATGGTCCGGTCATTAAGGGGTTAAAGGGACATGAAACCCAATTTTTTTCTTTCGTGATTTAGAAAGAGCATGTCATTTTAAACAACTTTCTAATTTACTTCTATTATCTAATTTGCTTCATTTTCTTGATATCACTTGCTGAAAAGCATATCTAGATATGCTCAGTAGCTGCTGATTGGTTGCTGCACATAGAGGCCTTGTGTGATTGGTTAACACATGTGCATTGATATTTCTTCAACAAAGGATATCTAAAGAATTTAGCAAATTAGATAATAGAAGTAAATTGGAAAGTTGTTTAAAATTGCATGCCCTATCTGAATCATGAAAGTTTAATTTTGACTAGACTGTCCCTTTAAAAGTGCCTTTTGTAGGGCATTGCCCTAAGTTAAACAGCTCTTTTAACTTAAAAAATACTAAGTCCCCCTCTAACAGTAAAAACCCCCCCACCCACCAAACTCGCCAAAATAAAAAAAACTAACAATAATAAATCCTAATCTACCCTTTGACCCTAAGGGGGCATTTGTATGGGCATTGCGCTTAAAAGGGCATTCAGCTCTTTTTCAAAGGCCCATTAAATCCCTAATCAAAAAAAAAAAAAAAGCCTAAATCTAACCCCCAGATAGGTACTCACGGTTCCTGAAGTCCGGCGGTGAAGTCTTCTTTCAAGCAGCAATATCTTTTATCTTTTTCCAGGAACAAGCCAGCACGGAGTGTAGCGTGGAACTGAAGACTGGTGACCGCGGAACTGAAGATCGGTGACTGTTGATTTGAACAGCCAATAGGATTTCAGGAGCTCTCATCTTATTGGCTGATTTGAATTTGAAGACTCAAATCAGCTAATAGGAATGCAAGGTACCCCATATTTAAACGCGTACCTTCAATTCAATCCTCAGTGTGCGGCGGTGATCATATGAAGAGGATCTCCACACTCCATGGCTCCGTGGTCCCCGGTCTTTAGTTCCGCCATCAACGGTTTTCAGTTCCGCGGTCACCGGTCTTCAGTTCTGCACTCTTCTCCTGCTTGTTTCTAGAAGAGGATATCGCCGCTTGGAAGAAGACATCACCGCCAGACTTCAGGAACCGTGAGTACCTATCTGGGGGTTGGACAGGCTTTTTTTAAATTTTTGGGGGGTTTGTTTGTTTTTAGATTAGGGATTTAATGGGCCTTTGAAAAATAGCTGAATGCCCTTTTAAGGGCAGTAAAAGAGCTGGATGCCCTTTTAAGGGCAATGCCCATACAAATACCACTTTAGGGGAAATGGGTGGTTTAAGATTTATTAGTGTTAGTTTTTTTATTTTGGGGGGTTTGGGTGTGGTTTTTACTGTTAGAGGGGGACTTAGTATTTTTTAAGGTAAAATAGCTGTTTAACTTAGGGCAATGCCCTACAAAAGGTCCTTTTAAGGGCTATTGGTAGTTTAGCATTAGATTAGGGGGGTGTTTTTATTTTGGGGGGCTTTTTTATTTTGGGGGGCTTTTTTATTTTCACAGGGATTAGGTTTAAATTTTTTTTTGATAATTTGATTTATTATTTTATGTAATGTTAGAATTTTTTATTTTTTGTAATCTTAGATTAATTTAATTTTTGTTTTTTTGTATTTTTAAGTAATGATAGCTTTTTATTATAATTGTTTGTAACTTAGCATTTTTTAATTTAGGTAATGTTAGTCACTGGCGACTCCAGAAATTTACGCTAATTTCTGGACATCTCTAGTTTATCCGACTTACGGCACTTTATGAACTGCCCGTGGGGTTTATGTGATAGCCCGATGTGCGAGGGGAAATTACGGGCGGCATAGGTTTCAGCAGTTGCGCTGAAGCTTGCGCCGCATATGTAATCTTGCCCCTAGTGATTATATATAACTGATATGTAATTACCAATATTAGCTTTACTTCCATTTTATTAAAGGGATAGGAGAGTGAAATTGAACTTTCAAAATTATTCAAAATGTAATTATGGTCTCAAATGTACTTTGTTCTCTTGGTATCTTTTGTTGCAAAGCAAATGTACATGTGGTCAGCAGCAACAATTCACCACTGGGAGCTAGCTGGTGATTGGTCGCTACACACATTTGTCTCGTCACTTTTTCAACACCTTTTGTTTGTTAAATTTGATGGGTCCATTTTATTGTTGAAATAAAATGCAAAACCTGTGGTTGGGATCTGAGTATTTATTGTAATGGTGATTTTCCAGCAGTCTGCTCTTATCTAAACATTTCCCAATCTGGAAATTGTGTTGTTGCTTGGATTATGATCACTTGAAAAACACAGATAAACAGCTGAATATCTGCTGATAAACAAAATTGGAATCAACCTTATTATTTGTAAAAAATGAATGCAGACATGAAACAGAATGTAAATAAATATTGTCATATGCTTTTATTTAAAGTAAATTGTTGTTCTTCAAAATTAATTGTAAAACCAAGAAGAGAAGCAAAAACAAGATTTTTAAAATGTATTCTTTAGACAGTCAGAAGAACCGTGGTTCCTCACGAGGTGCGCTTGTGTGTGACGGTGATATAACCTCTTGCAAATCCTGGAAACTTGGGCCGCACT